>NC_056737.1:90088690-90166190 GCF_019279795.1 Protopterus annectens
TTTTGGAGGTTTCTAACACATTTTAAAATGGCTTTGTGGTTATTCTTCTTCTGGGTGGCTATTTTTACTTCATATCTAGCTTTGGTTGATTTGATCAGGGTCCAGAGTTCCCTGCTAAGTTTATCAAGAATGCTTTTGGCTTGTTCAGAGTTGAACTTATTTTTCCATGTGCTATTTTTTTTCTTTTATGATTGAGCCTTTTTATATTGGGGTTCCATTATAGGGGTTTATTTTTAAATTTGGCATTGTATATACTTCATATTGGGACATATGCATCTATATAGAATCTGGCAACAATGGATTCTGTATAAGCAGTGAGGTCATCAAGGTAGAAGGGGATTTTCAATGTTGCTAGGTCATCACTCAATTTTATTAGATTAGCGTTAGTATAACCTCTGAATACTGAAGTATTAGAAGATGAAACAGGCTTCAGTCTTGTGGTGAGTGTGGCTGATTTGTGGTCTGATTTGAATAAGGGTGTGGATCAAGATTGCCCCATATTGATAAAGACCAAGTCCAAGATTTTATACCCCTGTTTGGGGCTCAGATTAACTGGTCTAAAGAGTTTGTAATAATGAAGTCCATACATTTCTGGGCATTTATATTTGAAGATGTATAGGGTTCCAAGTTGATGGAGGAGTAGTTGAAGTCTCCTATTAGAATAGTATTTTGCTTAATGCTTAGGGACCAGGGGTGTAGCCAAAAATTTTAAATGTGTACTCTAAGGTTCAGTACTGCTGACCCCCACCCAGTCACCCATGCTGTCCCGCCTTCCCAAATGAAAGCACAGACCTACAGGTATTCACACATTGAGATAGCCAATCCCACAAAGGTTCACTCATGTAAGATATCACAGACACCACAACTCACTTTCATACTTCTCCACTGACTACTGGAGGGAGATGTTTGATGCTCTGGTTTTGGTTAATTTAGCATACACATTCTGAGTTGTTCACAGCAAGCAGCTCTGTTCACCTCTAACTGGAAACCAGAGTAAACCTTGTGCAGCAAATAGCTCCCTTTAACTCAAACTAGAAACACAACAATCTAAACCACTCACCACAAGCAGCCATCTTTGTACTGTAAACTACAGTCACATCATGCTTGCTACCAGAAAATCTCATGCACCCAGTCTCTTACCCAATGTGTAAGCCATTCAAATGTAGAAGGGAAATCTATTGCTGGTGAAGTACTTGACTTGGTTGTAGTCAGTGCCACTGGAAAAAGAACCACCCATATATACAAAATATAAAAATCATAGCTAGCAACTTCCAACACTGTTGTCCCGTACAGAAATCATATGCTTATGGGTAGTTAATAAGCATGTAGTCCAGGAAACCATTGAGGAATCTAGCCCATGTTTTCCTAGTGCCTCAAAGCACTGCCTAGTTAACCAACTTGCTCAGAGTTGCACAGTAGTCAAACAGAAGGTGGGGGACTCAAATCTTGGACTACAGGAAGCAGCTCATTAATAACTCATAGACTTAATCCTCTGAGCTGAGACACAGGTTTTAATCACTGAGCCACTGTCCTGTCCTAATATTACCACTGGTCAGGCAATGAGGATCTTTTCATTTTTAAGTCAATACCTGCCATGAGGAGCAATGCCATTGCTAAAATTGGACATGTCCTTATGTAGCCATTCCAATAAACCTGCCAGTGCAAGTTCCATCAAACTTCTGTTTCATGTGAAACTGTATGAATAGTCAAGCTCTCTAAAACAGTAGCAGCACAACATAAAAATATGTAAACCAGCCCAACCCAAACAAAGACAGCAGGCCATGACCTGGTTAAATGTTTTATGGGCAGAGCCTCTTCCCCTGGAGTAAGCAAGGTCAAAGTCATGAAACAAAGAAATCACACTAGCTATTCTCATTGTAAACTATGCAATATGACAAATGCAACTTACTGCAGGACTGATTATTATATTAGATTAAAAACATTGTAAAAAAAGTTCAGGCACACTCCATGCTCTAAAAGGTCTTAATTCACTCACTTCTAAAGAAAATATGTTTATCATAGGATTAATAACAAAACCAGCTGAAAAAGTAAGTACTCCTAGCAGCAGTTTACTTTACCTTATAAAATAAAATAGCTTATTACTCAACCATAAGGCCAATGTATCATTTAAACCACATATTTTCTTGAGTACATAGTATGGAAGTTACATAATATACAGGTTGCCAGTGTTCGCAAGTACAATCCACTCTCTAATAAATTCAAAAAGGTAGTGCTTCCCAGTTATACATAAAAACTGTTAGAAACAAATACATGTTTTCATGCATTTCACTCCATATATTATCCATATTATATATCATTTTATAATAGCAAACTATTGAAACTAAAGACTAACTCATGAGCAAGCACAGCCAGCCATAGCTGTCAACTCCTCTTGTCCAAAAAACCAGGACAAAGATAAAACTAATCAGGGACAGTGTCCCCAATTTACCACACTCTTCAAAGACTGGTACTGCTGACTGAAAAAAGTTTGGTACCTTTCCGTTAATGGGGCAGCAGGCAAATTATACGGTCGGTGTGAAGTTACTGGTGCTTCCTTTTTTATCATTATCTTTCTAAGTGAATTCGAGCAATATTTAAAAATCACCCTTGATTTGGCATACTTGTCCCTCGTCTGCTTCCTTCACATGCTACCTTTGAAATATAAATATTTGTCAGGTGAGGTACAGACACAATGAAGTAAACTACATGTGCCTTTCCCAATCATGCAACATCAGAATAGGCGATATTCAACCTAGCTCTGCACCCTTAGTACTAGGATAACGGGGCAGCAGGCAAAAGGGAAACAGAAATGTTGACACGAAATATAAACGGACAACTATTGCAAATGTTATCCCAACTACTTGTTCACATTTTCAAATGATGTTCCTCTTTTTCCAAGTCCTTTCTCCCCATTCTCACTTCAGAGTTTCAACACATGTTCGTTTTTGGCTTTGTGCTTTGTCTCCATTATCTGTATATTTCGGTTGACAGCTATGTCTCAGACCATTACAATTCTTAACACATTGATCTGTAAAAATCAGCAAATGCTCAGAAAGAGGAGCCCTTCCTTATTTATTCACAATATAATGTCTGTGAATGACACTGTTTTTAGGAACTAACACTTGACTCTTTGTAACACTGTCTCTGTAAGCAGCATTGACTTGTCACAAAATGACTGACAGTACAACACGAAAGGCAAAATGAAAACCAGAGGACAGCAACAAAATAATCATGACTGACTTTGGATGATAAATCCTTTGTGTGTGAGAAGCAAGACAAAATTAAAATAAGAACACAAAATACAACAGGCATTATGATGGCCTAATGGTTAAGGTGTTTGCCTTACAAACATAAGGTACAGGGTTTGAATCTCACAGGGGATAACTGGCTAGGCTTAAAATGGCTCGCAAGGGCAGTTAGCCTAGTACTAGCCTATGAACCTATTACTGAAATCTGACAAAATCAGCATGACTGTGCCAAGGAAGACAAAAGTAAAAGCAGACACAAACCAGCAGCTGTGAGTACAGATGAACCAGTAAGTTCCGCATAAAAAACAGTGCGACTGTGACAACCAAGCCAATATTAAAAGCAGGACACAACAATTAAAGAAGTAGTACTAATATGTCCCAAAAGGAATACTACTGTGAGGACGAACACATCAACCACACCTTTTTGCCTGCTGTCCCATTAACGGAAAAGTACCAAAAGTTTACATACTATGACAATTGAAATCAGTATGCATTTTTCAGTAGTAAATGAAAAATGTGACCATGATTGTAAATATTTAGTGCTCATAATTTGAACATCTTTTCGCAAAAGACATTGCTTTTATTACAGGCAGAAGCAAAACTAACCCATGTAATGTTACTCATTCTCAATAGAACTCTAAACAGCTCAGGTATTCTCATGTAATACAATTTCTAACATTCTCACTGCCCTATCTTGTCTCTGTTGTTTTGTTTCTGTATTGACTTTTTAAGCAATAACCGATGACGTGGTGTGGTATAGTGAAGATTTACCCACAGTTGGTGTGGTTTAATCATGAGGGCGAAGCCAGAGTGATTAAATAAAGCCAACCATGGGTAAATTTCAATATACCACAACCACGGAGTCAGTTATTGCTATTATACAATATTATTAAAGAAAAAAAAAATACTTACTTTTCTTAAATAATGCCTTTATATAACGGTGCATTACTTTTCTTCCACGACTGATGGTATATTGCTGCCTTGTTTTGACGTACTGCACATGTGTATGGGACTTATGCTCCAATGCTTACGCAGTACATTAGGAAGATCTCCATTGCTGCTTCTTCTTTGTTATAATCAATAAAAAAAAAAAAGAACAACAACAACCCGGGAGACTTTTTATATTGCAGAGAGTCAGGACAGAAAAAATAAAAGAATAATCAGGTAAGTTTTTTAAGTTTTGTAGAACGTACCCGATTATCCTTTTACTTCTGTCTGTGCCATCTCCCAGTGTAAAATGTCTTCCATTTTATTTTGTATTAAAAAAAAAAATACAAGATATACTAATGAGAAAAAGTCCGGGCGACTGGACCTTTTTCCATTGGTATATTCTCGGATTTACAATAGGCACGCTGGTTGGGCTGGCCAGTCAGCGTGCTCGTTTTTGAATGCTAATGGTCAGTCATTGTATAATTGGAAGTAATCCAAATAAGTACTGTTAACCCTGTTCACTGTTACACTTTTTTTCTGTCTGATGGTTATGTGCTGGTTAAGATTACATCCCTGGCACTAGCTTTGTATCTCTAACAATGTAGCAGAATTGTGTCAATTCTGTATTACCCCCCTCCCCACCAGTGCTTATTTTCAGCTTCTAGCAGCTTGTTTTATTCTGCATTCCAGACTCATAGCAAAAAAAAAAATCTTCTCTTACTCAGAACAATGTTGCCTTTCTGCTTGCTGCTCAAAGGTATGCATATAAGCCACTAAATGCAGTAGGAACCACCATCCCCTGTCTCATCTATTTTTTTACAATGATGATATGGTTATCTGGGCAACTTTCAAATCTCGCAGCTGTAGCTATCGACATTACATTACACCCAGTATATTTGACAGCTGACCTCCAATTAAGATCACTAATTCACAAAGTCCTTTCTCCTGAGACATTGTCCCCTCTCACTCATAAGCTTTTCATCAAAACCCACACGTAATCTAGAAAGAGTAGTGAACTATATTAAAAATGTAGAGTGCAAATAGCTATGTTACAGGAGAGACACTTGTGAAGAACTGAACATTTGAATTTGATAAAGAAAGGTTTTCAGGATGGTTATTCAGTGGAATATCTGGAACAAAGAAAAAGAGTAGTGCTTGTATTAATTGCAATAGGAGCATTTATAGTGATAGAAAAGGATAAAAAAAATAATAATGGCAGATTTGTAGTCTTAAGGGCTACTGGCAAGGGAGGAGGATTACACTAGCGTGTATTTATATTACACCTAAAACTGCAATTATGGAGCTTAAGAAAATTCTGAGAAAAATCATCAATTTTCAGCAAGGAATATTACTTATAGGGGGGAATAGAATTTAATTTGTAGCAGTGAAGATGTGTCTGGGGGGCCCAGAAGGAAAAGTATAACAAAGGAGGGTAGATTTTTGAAGAAATATATGAAAATATTTGGCATGCAAGATGTGAAATCAGTAATAGGAGTTTTCAACGAATTTACACATTATTCTCGAAGATATAAAAACTGAGCTAGGTTATACCAAATTTACATTTCACAGGAACATGTGCATGTAATTGAAGGTCTTGATACACACCCAATAATTATTTCAGATCATGCACCAATAATAACTAAAATAAAAACACAGGGTAATGAAAGAATGAGATATTGGCACTTTCCCACTTATCTGTTCCAGAGAGAGGAATTTACGAAATGGGTAGTGGAAATTATTCATGAACTATTAGAGAAGATAGAAATTTCTTCTGAAAATATAGCTAAGAAATGGGATAAAATTACGATGGAGTTCAAAAATAGGGAGGAAATAAAACAAAGGGAGCTATAGTTGTGAAGTAACAAGAAATTTTAGAGGGACTTTTGACAAATGTTCAAGTATTGCAGAATAGGGGGAATCTCACAGAACAAGAAAAGGATCAACTGCAGAATGCTAAGCAGAAAATAAGGGATTACCTCAATAATATACACTAGTTTAGAAAGATTGCTGCTAAGCAGCTATTTTTTGATAACACTAGAGCACAAAAAACTTTAGTACAACAACTCAGGCAACAGAAAGTAGAAAAGGCTGTCACCAAGCTTAAGGAGCCTATAACAAGGAATGTAAAAAGAGATCCTGTAGAGTTATTAGAAATATTTTGGAAATTCTATGAAAGTCTGTATAAAGCAGAGACATATGGAAATCAAGAAAAATTCAAATGGAAATGTTTATGGAAGAATTAATTATGCCAAGGTTAGAGTATATGAGGCTCAATTACTAACTGTAAGGATAGGAGGAGATGAGATAAAAATTGTAATGTATAACCAATCTACAGGAAAGTCCTCAGGAGTAGATAGTATTCATGTGGATGTTTGGAAGCTAGGAGGGAAAAAAACTGAAAGATCTGGAAGGTTTTGTTTAACAGTATTTTAAGAGGAGGAGAAATACCAAAATCCTGGAAGAAAGCAGTGGTAGCTGTAATACCTAAAGAGGGGTAAAGATCCATCAGATTCAGATCCAGCTTCAGGTTCATAAAGGCCCCTTTCACTACTAAACCATGATTATAAAGTGCTCATGTCTATAATGGCTCAAACAATGGCAAACGTAATGCCAAAATTGATAGATATGGATCAATGTGGTTTTGTGGAGGGGAGGCAAACATATGACAACATTAACAGAACACTGATGATCCAGAGAGAAGCAGAATGTAAGAAAATGTCATTGTTGTTGGTGGGTCTTGATGCAGAGAAAGCATTTGATGGAGTAAGCTGGAACTTTATAAGCAGGGAATGGAAGCATTTGCATTTCCTGAAAAAATTATAAGGTGATTAGGATATATGAGGGATCAGAGACAAAAATTAAAGAGGGTGGGGACCTCTCTGGTAAGTTCTGTTTGTGCAGAGGAACCAGGCAGGGGTGTCCTCTTTCCCCTTTGTCATTTGCAATATATTTAGAACCAGTGGCAAAGAAAATAAGGGACTCAGAAATTCAAGGATATAATTGGTATTGTAGTCAAGAAAAGCTGGTTCTATTTGCAGATGATGATATCTTATAACTGACAAAACCAGAAAGAGTCATTACAGGGTTGTGGAACATTTTGGGACAGTTTCAAATCTTTTTGGGATACAAGATTTAAATGAAGCTAAAAAAGACAATAGCAGTAAATTATGTGCTCATACATGAATTGGTTCAGCAATATCCATATTTAAGAGGCCATGATAAAATGAAGTATTTAGGAGTATGGATTAAAAATGATTCTGGTGTGGGAGCTAAGGATATGTGGGAAGAGACTAAACAAAAGATAATACAAAAACTGAGAAAATGGAAGCTTTGTTATATGGATATCTGGGAAGGGAAGATGGCAAGAGTTAAGTGGGATAAGCTTATTCTTCCAGTACAACAGTGCAGATTGTAATTACCCAAATTGAAAGAATATTTCAGAGCTACACAGTTAAGGCTCCTATACATAGCACAAGCAGAAAACTATAAATCTAATGTTGTTAATCTTCATTCATTTATGATGAATTCAGTTCCGTCCTCAGAACTGACTTGGCCAATATATAAGCTCACACCAGCCAAAAACTCTCGAGCTAAGAATACTACCCCTCTCCTTATCTCCTCATATCTTGTTTGCCACATAGAGTTCAAGATGCGTCAGGCCAGGTCTCAAGCTAAGTGCTTTGTTTTATTTAAAAATACTTTAACCTTTTCAGTAAAAAACTATCTTCAGTCCTTAAACGTAGTCATCTATAGTTAGCGATAGTTTATTTACTGTGTGAGTGAATTTCTTCCCCTTTTTTACCTTTTGGTATTTCTTCGTACCATCATTGGTGCAGGCCCCTCCCTAATACGCTTTGGTATTTTTAATATCATCATTGGTATACTCTTCCTCTCCTTTCTTTACCCTTTGGGTATTTTTTCTTTACGATTGTTGGTAACAACAACAATAAACCCCCCCCTTTGACGTGTGTACTTTGCTTACTGTTGAGTGTGCATCAGCATATTATTTGTGGTAGATACTCCTGTAAAATTGCTGATATGATATTTTTGTTGACATTTTGCTCTCTGTTGAGACTGCCTTTCTATAATGTCTGATAAAAAGGGCACTACAAGGTTTAAGCAGTGTGATAAATGTGGCAGGAAAATGCCAGATTCTGACGGACATACATTCTGTGTTTATTGTCTCGAAGTTGCGCACTTAAAGATTCAACCACCTTGCTAACTTTGCAAGGGCTTTAGTGCCCATACCTTGGCTGAACGTAAAAAATAAATTGATTTTAAAAGGTCGTGTAAAAAACCCTTTTTCGGAGGCTTTATTTGAAGAGAAGGTCTCAACCATTCCTAAAGAGTCAAACAAGAGGAGCCACTCTTTGCCTTCATCTCCTCAATCCCACGAATCTAAAATTCTAAAGGCCCAGGTTCATACAGAACCGAAACAGAAACTCATGAAAATTACTTCTTCTCCTACTATGGTACCGGAGTCCAAAACCCCACCCATGGCACCATATTTGTCTACAGAACTGACTACATCTACTACTTCCATGGTACCGACACCTCCCACAGTACTGCAGACCCTCTCAGCACCAGCAATAGTCTCACCCTTAAAACTGATCACTTCCCTCTCCTCATCATCTGGTCTTATGACCACACTGCCAAAGGTCGAGACACTGGCCAGGACCTTATATACCCTGTCAATTGACCCCCTTTGCTGGACAACAACTGAGTCCATTCCTTGACTGACCTGAATCTCCATCGGGGACGTCAGCCTGTTCCACCAGGAGCCTTTCGGAGTTCAACGTGGTGAAACTTGTGGATCAGCTCCTTAGGGGCCAGAGGCATCCTGACTCCATCTAGGACCTCCCTCCCACCCGGAGCCGAGGGGTTTTCTCCACGGACTCCCACCTATGTTCCTCCTTCAACCTGTCTGCAGGTATTGGAGCCCTTGATACCAATGTCTACCCTGGTGCCAGCTTCCTCGGTTCCACTGGTAGATCTTACCGTGGCTCCAGATCCTATGCTGTAGACCTTGGCTCAATAGGATCTGATCCACCCTCGAGACCGTGACTGGTCCATTGGCACTGTGTTCCCTAGTACGGCACCAGTTATTTCTATGGCACCGTCTATGGTTCTGGTTGCTCTGACAGCTCCGAGTCCTCTCACAGCTCCTCTCCTGGAGACAGGCTTGTCAGAGTGGGGTGTGACCCCAGTTCTGCAGTTTCCTTCTCGGTTTTGGGCTCCCATCCCTCTTCAGGCAGGCTTACCTTCCAGGTTTTGGAGAATGCGCTCACCTCAGTGGGCTCACAGCTGGCCCATTTGGTGCTGGAATGTCCTCTAGGCTGATGCTGACACAGTCCAATACACCAGGACATCAAGCACGGGAAAGCAAGAGACCCTATCGCAGGGCAGCCTCTCTACAGGGACCTATTCAGACTTTCCCTCTGAGAAGCCAACCCATAAGTGACTGTGCAAGAGGAAGCACATTGATTCCCCTGAGGAGTCCTTCACAGAAGATACAGATTATGATGAGGGGGAAGGGTCCTTGCAGTCACTCCCTAAAGATGTCTCCTTTGGAGACGCATTGGAGATCCTGAAACAGTGGGTTGACTGGAATGCCACCAACCATTCCTCCGAAGAATCTGTATTCTTGCAGGCATTCCATACTTGACCCTCTACTTCCTGGGTGACCCCGCCAGCAGATGAGCTAGTTAAACTCATTGTGCAACATGCCTGGAAGGCCCCTGACACCTTTTAGCCTATCCCCCAGAGACCGGACAAAATACTATCACCCTCAGAGGATCTACCCCATTGGTCCAAAGGCTTGGCAGTGGATGCCATGGTGGTGGTGGAAGCAACAAGGAAAGAACTCACAGAGGAGAGTCCTTCTGTCCATCCTCCAAACAGGGAGTCTTGAACGATGGAGGGACTAAGAAAGTGGGTTTATGCCTCAATGACCTTTGCCATACGGTCATTGAACTCTTTGGCACATTTCACCCCCCCCTCCAGAGAGACTTGATCACGGAACTCTTAGGATTGTTAGCAGGAGCAGTGTCTGATGAGGTACGTGACAAAGTTGCCTCACAGCTTGCTACCCTGGAGTCCATTTGTAATTCATCCCTGCAGTTGATTGCACATAGAGCCGAAGGGGGTGGCCAGATAGTGGATGCAGGCGTTGTTATTTTTATTTATTTATTTAACATTTGTTAACTGGGAAAGTCAGATTGGAATGAAGACAGTTTTCAGCAGAGGCCTGGCGAGAAATGTTCCAGACACTTGTCTTTGTAATGTGGGAGGAAACCCACATGAATGCAGGGAGGACATGCAGACTCCGCACAGAAGGCACTCCAACCAAGAATCAAACCAGAGCAACAATGCTACCGCTGCACCACTGCACCGAGTTATGAGACATCATGCCTGAATGTGCTTGTGCCATTTTGCGGACCCCTTTAAGTCTTCCTTTGTCAGTGCTCCCGTTGACACTTCTTCTCTTTTCGGGCCAAAAGTTAAGGACATGCTAGCCAGGTGTGAGAAGGATGGCAAAACCCTTTCTGCCATGGGTGTACATTTTTCCACTCCCCAACGGTCCTACTCTAGGAATCAGAGGAACGGATAGATGTGGTTCAAGAAGTCTAGAGGGCCTTTCCATGACACGTGGTGATCCCCCCCCACCCCCCCGGGCAGCACTACCAGTGCTCCTGAAGAGTGCCTGATTGTTTACCTCTGGAAGCAGTCAGGGGACGATTGTCTGTGCACAGTTCAGTCTGGCATTACATAACCACAAATTTTTGGATGATAATCCAGGGGTGGGAGGCTGGCGCAATGATTAAGGTGTTTATCTTACAGACATAAGGTGCAGGGTTTGATTCTCACAGGGGGTAATTGGCTAGGCTTAAAATGGCCCACAAGGGGAGGGTGGCTTAATGGCTAAGGTGTTTGCCTTACAAACACAAGGTGCAGGGTTTGAGTCTTACAAGGGATAATTGGCTAAGCTTAAAATGGCTTGCAAGGGCAGTTAGCTTAGTACTAAACTATGAACCTATGAAAGGGCAGTTAGTCTAGTACTAATCTATGAGCCTATGAACTAATAATGACCATAGGTTATCAAATCCCCTTCGACCTTTACCCAAGGCCACAAAAGCGAATCCCTGACATTCCACACAGTCAGAGGGACATAGCAGCACAAGAAATCCGAAAGCTGTTCCAAAAAAAAGAGTCATTCTGACAGTCCCACCAGACCAGGTAGAATCCGGATTCTACTCAAGATTCTTTTTAGTGCCAAAAAAGACAGGGACTGGAGGCCAGTTTTAGACCTCAGCATCCTAAACAAGTTCATCAAACAGACCAAATTCTGGATGGTCACAGTTCAGTCTATCCTTCCCTTTTTGGAAAAATATGACTGGATGTGCTTGATAGATCTTTAGGATGTGTTTTGCCACATAAAAATGGACAAACACTCCGGAATATATCTCCATTTCTGGCTGGGAGCCAATCGCTACTGGTTTCTTTTGCTGCTCTTTGGTCTCTCTATAGCCTGCAGAGTGTTCACCAAATGCATGGCAATAGTAATGCTCACTTGAGATTGCAAAGATTCTGGATGTTTCCAGATCTGAACGATTGGTTCCTTACTGCCCCCACCAAGCATCTGCTGCTTCAGGCCTTACACTACACTTTACAGTTAGCACAACTCCTAGGGATCTCAATAAATGAAGAGAAAGCAAAACTAGAGCCCACTCAATGTCTAGAATTCATTGGAGCAACACTCAACACAAGTTCTTGTCTAGTCTCCCTCCCTCTTCACAGGCTTCAGAGACTCAGATCCCAACTCCAAGTGATACTCTCTAAAGACAAATTCCCAGATTGTTCAGTCCTGCAACTACTGGGTTCTATGGCAACAATGATTACTATAGTCCCTCTAGCAAGACTCCACATGAGATTACTACAATGGCTCCTAGCATCGCAGTGGTCCTTAATGACTCACCTCATGTTCTTTCCAATTTGCATAACAAACCGCTGCAAATAGGATTTTAATTGGTGGATGAAGCCAGAAATAGAACTATGGAGCCTTCACTTCTGATTCCCTCAGCCCAAGGCCGTAGTGACCACGGATACATCCCTGATGGGGTGGGGGTGGGGGGGCATTTTTAGGGACAAATAGTCCAAGACACTTTATCCCCTTAGAGGCCGATTTGCATATCAATGTCCTAGAACTGAGGGTAATGCTTCTGGTGTTGCAAGCATTTCAATCTGTCCTTCCATCTGGGACAATTGCTATCCAGTTGGACAACATGTCAGTCGTCTGGTACATCAACAAACAGGTGGGAACTTGCTTCCAACCATTTTCTGATAGCAATGCACATTTCCTTAAAATCCAACGTGATTGCAGACAAACTGAGCAGATGCATTCTCCTGCCTCACGAGTGGTCCCTCAACCCAGAAGTAGCAATGGAGATTTTAAACTGCTGGGGTCAGCCTTGCTGCGATCTGTTTGCTTTTCCCTTCAACCGCAAATGCAGTAGCTACTTTACCCTAATCTCCCCTCTGGGGGAATCCCCGTGGTATGCTGTGGTACACCATTGGCCCCCAAGACTACTTTATGCCTTCCCTCTGATTCCACAATTTCTAAAGAAAGCATTTTGGTTAAGAAGTGAAATGATCCTCATTGTACCCTATTGGCCCCAACGAGTCTGGTTCCCTTTCCTTTGGCCTCACCTGGTTCACCGACCATGGACTCTGGATCCAACTCCAGGACTACTGTTGCACCCTAAAGGGTTGATCCACCCAAACCTACCAAGCCTCAAGCAGACAGCTTGCTACCTCCACTTCCAGTAATTGCCAGGCATAATAATTTATCTTCTCCTGTCCATAAAATACTTCTGGCTTCTCATAAACCCTCCACCAGGAAAATGTATTATAGTAAATGGAATAAGTTTGTCCTTTGGTCTCAAGAAAAAGATTTGGACCCTTTCTCCACTCCTCTTAATTCAATGTTGGAGTATTTATCAACTTTACTTCATTCGGGAATGTCAGCTTCTGCCATTCGAGTCCATTTAGCAGCTATCTCAAATTTCCATAATAGTTTTCAAGACTCCTCTTTGATGTCCCACCGTCTCTGTAAAACCTTTTTGAAAGGAGTCATACATATTAAACCGCCCTTCAAAGACTCAATTGAACCTTGGAATTTGACTCTAGTCCTACAAACTCGACTCGTCATCCCTTCAAGGCTTCTGCCACTTGCAATATGAAATTCCTGTCTTGGAAAACCTTATTTCTGGTAGCCACTACCTCAGCAAGAAGAATTTCTGAATTACAGGCCTTGTGTGCAAAACGTCCTTACATAGTTTTCCACAAAGAGAAAGTATCACTCTGGACTAACCCCTCTTTTTTACCTAAGATTGTCTCCAACTTACAGATGAAACAATCCATTGACCTACAAGTCTTCTTTCCAAATTTCTCTAATAAAGGAGTATTTTGTTTGCATTCATTGGATGTACATAGGCAATTACGTTTCTATTTAGACAGAACTAAATCAAATAACTAGAGATGGAAAGGTGATAGAATGAGAAGATGCCAAGAATTTATTTGGACTGCAGGTTAGAGATTGCCTTCCCTATCAAGGATTGATATCAGAGGATAGACAAAGAGAAAGAAATGGGTGGGGGGGGATGTGGTCCTAGATGAAAGACCAGCACTGGTAGAGTTTCAACAGAATCTAAAAACGAAGCTGCCATTAAAAAATGAATAATACGTAGAGCATATAAAATATTGCATGATAACTATAACAATCAATCAGGGGAGGTTAGAAAGGATTGGAAACAGGGACTGGATAAGCAATTCAGAAAGAAGCAATGGGAGGATATATGGTATGTCTACCAACTGTGCAACAAAATCTAGAAGATTTAGGATTTTTGCTTGGAAATGTTTACATAGATATTATCATACACCAAGTAGACTCCAGAGAATTTTTCCTCAGGTAGACAGCAAATGTTGGAGGTGTAATAGGAAAGAAAGTGATAATTGGGAACATATCTTATGAGAGTGCGGTGAGTTGGTGGACTTTAAGAATTCCCTGTGGGATCCACTGTTGAGGATGCTGGGTGGGCAGATTGATGTGCTGTGGGAGCTGATTTTTCTGAGCTATAATACAGAATCAGAACTGCTTAGACATGGTAAGGCCTTGTGTTGTCTAATTATGGTGGTTGCCAAAAAAACAATTACTAGAATATGGAAATCAAAATCTAAACCAACTATACTAGAAATAGTGAATATAGTAACAGAGATAAAACAACTGGAATTGAGATCTTTAGAAAAGGGTAGGAGCAAAATACATAGGAAAAATGGGAACTGTGGGAACAATGCATACAGGAGCAGAATGAGATTTAAAAGAAGTCAGGACTTAAATGAGCTATGTAATATTTGACTGAAAGTGATTGGGTAGATTATAAGTGGTGTATAATGTTTACAACTGGGAGTGTGTCAGTATGGTTTGTGATGTAAAATGCTTGCAACTAGGATTGTGTTGGTGTGTTTTGTTTTCATTTATATAAATGTATGATTGCCTGTGTCATAAGTGATGATTTAACAAAGATGTTTCTTGTTTAAAAAAAAAAAGGGCAGGAATTGAATAATTTATGTAATGTTGCTTAGGTTATATGATATATAGCAATGTATGCGAAGTGTAATATTTGTAAATGTGAAATTAATAGAATTTCCTTACTTTTATGTAATGTAAATATGTCCTCCTATTCAGAGTTGCAGTATTCTTTACATGCAGAGTTGTATTCCACCATTTGACCCGACGTCCAGCCTGCATACAAAAGCTTATAGCTACTGCCAGTACATGGGATGTCACACGTAGGTACTGACAACGTCAGCCATAAAAGAGCCTTCTGCATGTACCAGCCGCCATTTGGAAAGTTTGACTCCTGAATATGGTCTGTGGTCTGACTCCTTCACTCCACTTCCAGCTTCAGATAAGTACCCCACTGGGGATTTATAATTTTGCTACTGCCATTTGCTATTGTTCATTTCATCCAGGAAGGGCAAGTGTAGGTGTGGAAGGCAAATTCCACATAAGGATAGTTACGAGCTTTGTCTGTTTTGCTTGGGGCCTAGTAACAATCACTGTTCCTGTTCTGTTTGCTAGGCCTTCATGCCTAAGACTTTGCAAAGCCATCTTACGGCCTTGAAACTGTATCTGGAAAATCAGAGACTCAAATGTCTGGCTAGGGACACGATGGAGGGTACCGGGGGTCCTTTGGAGCCAAGTTTGAAGAGGAAGGTAAGCAAGTTAAGACCTGAATCCTCTTCTGCTCTGCCTACCTCCTCCAACATTCCCCTTGAGATTGCTGAAGACCTGGGGGTCGGTTGGAGGTCAGGGCCACTTCTTCTGTGAGTACCTCTGGGGATCTGTCAAGACTGTGGATCCTAGCATGTCCAAGGCCTTGCAGACATCCAATTTGCCCAACTTGTGGGAACCGCAGCTCATTCTAATGGAGGACTCCTGGACCACTCTGCTCCTCCAACCAAGGATCTATCAGATGTTAGGCCTACGTCTGACCTTTCCCCTCTGGTGGAGAAGTCCATTAAAAAGAAACAGAAAACTAAGCACCCAAACATTCCATCCATTCCACAATCAGATTGGGATGCATTTTCTTAGGGTCTTATTAGAGCCCTTATGGCACTGAGGTCTACAGCTTCTTCTTCTTCTTCTTCTTCTTCCTTCCCTGTTCCGTCATTCACTTCTTCTCCTTTGCTACCTTCTGGGT
Organism: Protopterus annectens; assembly: GCF_019279795.1. Classification (NCBI taxonomy): domain Eukaryota; kingdom Metazoa; phylum Chordata; order Ceratodontiformes; family Protopteridae; genus Protopterus; species Protopterus annectens. Next base: position 90,104,631 of record NC_056737.1, read on the forward strand.
CTCCAGATTTTTCCTCTGTGTAGGCTTCTGAGGCGCAGGTCCTTGATTCTGACAATTCCTGTTTTGATCTCTTCCCTGGTATACTCCACCCCGATTCCTTCCCCTCTGGAATATGCTTCTCCTGAGGAGGAGTCTAATTTGGGAGATTCCCCTATAAAAGAGCTTTCTTTTGGGGAAACTATTAATAAGATGAGGGAATTTTAGTGGGATTCCTCCCAAATTTCAGAAGCGCAAAAACATTACTATGAACTTCTTCAGATGGACGCCCCTGCACCCTCTGCAGGTCAACCTGTACTTCCTGCTTTCTTGGATGCCTTTGCTTCCACTTCCAAAAACCCTGATTCCCAAGCCCCTGCTCCTAATAGACCTGAGAGATGTTATAAAGTCCCAGATGAGTGCCAGTGTCTTTATAAATAGCCCTCTGCTGACCCAGCTGAAGTCTGTCTTGCCTCTAACAAATCTTCTCATCTGTCTCCTTCTGCTAAGCTGCTTCCCTCTGATAAGGAGAGCAGGATATTGGATAGGCTATGTAAAAAGTATATACTTTGTCCACATTAACTATTAGGGCTATTAATTACCAGACACACATGTCTAAGTATTCCCTGGCTTACTTTCACAGGCATCTCAGGATTTGTTCAAATTACCTGACTCAGAGGTTAAATTTCTGGTTCTCAGTCTGCTGTCTGCATCTTCTCAGGTAGCTAGACATTCCATTAGGTGCAGTTATGAAGCAGTGGAAGTTTCTGCCAGGGCTAAGGGCTCTGCATCTGTTCCTGGATGTCATTCTTGGTTAAGTCACCAGGCATTAACTGACGACATAAAGGCTAAACTGTTTGATTCACCTTTAGATAATTCTGACCTTGTTGTTTCAACTTCTGCAGAACTTTTCAAATCTTTGCAGAAGAAAGCTAAGGAACTCCAAGATTTAAAACGCTTGCTTGTTTCCCCAGTCCCCAAATTGCACAGGACTTTTTCTGCCAAGACTTCCTTTGTCAAAAGACCTGCTTGTTCTCCTCTTCTGCTTCTGCAGGATCTAGGTCTAAGAAATCTTCTAGGAGAGCCCCTCAGTCAAAATCACCTGCTCCTAAGATTCCTCCTCAGCAGTAATTTCAGGCCAGGCATGGATCTCTGTGACAACCAAGCCTTTCGTCCAAGTCATACTCCTCTCTCTCTTTGCTTATCTCTCCCTCTCTTTCTGTCTAGATGGACAACACTCAGGACTCCTGGGTACTTTCCATCATCCAAAAAGATTATTTTATGACTTGGAAGACTCTTCTACCTTTCCTAGGGATCCCTCAACACCCTTCCAGCCAACCTAATCTCTTTCCTCAGTTGCTAGCTGAACTCTTCCACCAGGGTACAATTCAGGTTGTTCCTCCAGAACAAAAAGGAAAGGGGTTTTACTCCAGGATGTTTCTTGTCCCAAGAAAGCATGGTCCTTGGAGACCTCTCCTAGATCTCTCCCATTTAAACACCTTCTTGAAAGTGCCTTCTTTTCAGATGCTTTCTCTGCGTACTCTTTCCTCTGATTCCTCCTCACTCCTTCTTGGCTTCCCTGGATCTCAAGGATGCTTACCTGCACATCCCAAGTCATCCTCAGTACAGTAAATTCTTATGTTTCTCAGTGGGTTCTTTGCACTTTCAGTTCTCTGCCTTGCCTTTTGGTATTTTCACTGCGCAAAGAGTTTTCACCAAGTGCTTGGCTCCAGCCATTGCCTTCTTGAGGGTTCAAGGGATTCAGGTTTACTCCTATCTAGACAAGCTTTTTTTGGCCAACAGTCAGGATCAACTAAGGTTAAAGCTCGAATTAACAATTCCTTTTCTTCGGAGGTTGGAATTCACTATACATTTCAAAAAATCCAGTCTCATCCCTACTCAGGACCTCATTTTTCTAGGATGCAGGTTTAGGGCATATCTGATGATGGTTTTCCTCACCTCAGACAAGATTCTGACACTTACCGGCTGCATGGAGGCCCTTCTGCCTCTTCCATCCATCTTGGCCAGGGAATTTCTAAAATTGCTTGGATTCATGGCTTCCATGATTCCCATGCTCCCTTTTGCAAAGCTCCACATGAAGTTTCAGTGGTTTCTGAAGACAGTTTGATCTCAGTTTGCCCATCCTTTAGATATCCTGCTCCCTCTTCTCCCTTGCATGAAAACAGAGCTACTTTGGTGGATCCAGCAGCTATCTAGGAATCCAGGCCTACCTCTTCACATGCCTCAGCCTTCCCAGCAACTCTTCACAGACACCTCAGATTTTGGTTGGATAGCAACTTTTTCTTCCACCAAGGTTCATGATCTTTAGTGTCCTGCTCAAAAGAGGGAGCACACCAACATCCAGGAGATGACAACCTTGATTCTGGCCTTGCAAACTTTCCACCCTCTTTTCTTGCCAGGTCCTGTCAAGGTTTTTAGACAATACCACTGCCCTATGGTACATAAACAAGCAAGGAAGGACCAAATCTTACCTTCCTTGCCATCTAGCTCTCCAGGCTTGGGAGCTGGTTATCCAGTACAAGGTGATTCTGCATGCTGTATACCTTCCCCTCAGCTCAGAATTTACTAGCAGATGCTTTAAGCAGATTCATGACACAATCCCATGAATGGATGTTTCACAGGGATGTGTTTCTGGATCTAGTTCACTGGTGGGGTACTCCAGAAGTGGATCTTTTTGCCTCCCCTCAGAGCAGACAACTTCCTCTTTTTGTGTCAGGGTTCCTTACCTTCAGGCTTGGAAGGTGAATGCCCTCTCTTTGTCATGGAAGGGGATGTTTCTTTATGCATTCCCCCCTTCCCCCTCATTCAGAAAGTTCTGGTGAAAATTCAACAGGACAAACCAAAAAACTTGCTGGTGACCCCCTTTTGGCCACGACAGCACTGGTTCCCTCTTCTTCTGCAATTAGCCAGGGGCCATCACCACAAGTTGCCTCACCGATTGGAGCTGCTCACACAGGATAAAGGAATCTTGATCCACCCACATCTGTCATCTCTACAGTTGAGACTCTAGGTGATCAACTTCTGATTCCTTTCAGCACCTAGTCTCACAGGATGTGCGTAGGGTTTTGCAGGAGGCCTGGAAACCCAATCCTAGGAAATCTTATATTTCCAAATGGAAAATAGTTTCTATTTGGTGCCAGAAAAGAAAGCTAGATCCACTTTCTGTGGGCATTCCATTAGTGCTTTGTTGCCTGTGTGAATTGCTTAACAGTGGTTTCTCTTATTCCTCAATGAAAGTTCATTGCTCTTCTCTGTCTGCTTGTTTGCCATTGATGCCTCCATTAGCTTCCAGGCTGCAGGTCAAACTTTTCCTTAAAAGCATCCTATACATGAAACCTCCCAGGAAACCAGTGACACCTCCTTGGGAGCTCAACTATGTCCTAGAAAAACTTATCCAGGCTCCCTTTGAACCAGCTGCCTCTGGTTCTCTAAAATATTACACTTGGAAAACAGTGCTTCTGGTGGCCTTGATTTCTGCTAGAGATTCAGGCTTTGATGGCTTCCCCTTCTTTTGTGGTTTCCCACAAGGATAGAGTGTCTTTGAGAACTAACCCTTCTTTCATGCCCAAGGTGGTGAATGAGTTGTCTCTTAATCACTCCATTCAGCTTCCCACCTTTTTTCCTTCACTACAAACCTCAAGTGAAAGGATTTTACATTCCTTAGATGTGCATAGGCAACTCAGATTTTACCTAGACAAAAAAAAAATCTATTAGGAGGATGGATCAACTTTTTGTGTCCTTTCATCCCAGGGCCTTGGGCTTATCCGTTTTTAAACAAACTATTGCTGCTTGAATTTCTAAAGCTATTGTGTTTTGCTATGAATTTCATGGGAAATCTTTACCATCTTCTGTCAGAACTCATTCTACCAGATCTGTTGCCTCATCAGATGCTTTCTTTAAGGGTCTGGATGCCCATTCCATTTTGGAGACTGCTACTTGGTCATCTGTTTATACTTTTACTAAACATTACCAGTTGGACACTATTTCTAGATCCAGGGCAGGGTTTGCTAGAACAGTTTTGCATGGGTTTGTAGAAAAAGTTTCTTCACTTTCTTCCTCTACCCTTTCCTCCTCCCTGGGTTCCTTCTCAGCTTTTGCACTCTCCCATATGTAAAGAATATTGTGACATTGAGTAAAAGGACAAAGAATAGTTGTGTAAAATCTTATCATAACCATAGATGTCCTTCTGTTCTGTGTTGCAGTATTCTATCCCACCCACCTTTCCCCCCTGCAACTTGCTCTCTCCTAGGATGATTATTTTTTTTTTTTGCTTGTCCTTTGGACTCTTGCTCCTCATGGGGCTTGCTTATTCTGAGGATGGTACATGTGGATGTCCCTTTTATGGCTGACTTGTCAGCACCTACATGTGACATCCCACATACTGGCAGTAGCTATAAACTTTTGCATGCAGGCCAGACATCAGGTTGATGGGCAGAATACAACCCTGTATCCAAATAATACTGCAACATAGAAGAGAAGGACATATATGGTTATGGCAAGATTATGCACAACTATTCTTTCTCTGTGTCAGAAGTGATAATTCAATAAAGGTGTTTAAAAAAATCATGCATATAATCTCAGGGGTATCTCTCAATCACAACCCCAGAAAGTAAACTTATTTGGCATTTGTTTACCAGGAAAGTCTGACTGGGCTATGAGGTACCCATTTTCAGCAAAGGCCAGGGAGAAAAGCTACAGATGCATATGGTTAACAGAATGAAAAACTAGACAGACATAATAAAGTCATAACATTCAAGCAGAAATATGAAAACAACACATTAGTTTGTCAGAATGAGAACTTAACAGACATAGGATCATAGGAAGTTGGCAGGTTGTTGGCCCTGAGGTCTTATAAACCTAGCCAAAAATATAGCCCATGTTCCGACAAGTTATGATAAGATTATACACAACTATTCTTTCTCTGTGTCAGAAGTGATAATTCAGTAAAGGTGTTTAAAAAAAACAAGCATATAATCTCAGGGGTATCTCTGAAACCCAACCCATCCTATTAACACCAGAAAGTAAACTTATTTGGCATTTGTTTACCAGGAAAGTCTGACTGGGTCAGGGAGAAAAGCTCCAGATGCATATGGTTAACAGAATGAAAAACTAGACAGACATAATAAAGTCGTAACATTCAAGTACAAATAATGAAAACAACACATTAGTTTATCAGAATGAGAACGTAACAAACATAGGATAGGAAGTTACTAGGTTGTTGATCCTGAAGCCTTATAAGCCTAGCCAAGAATTTAGCCCATGTTCCGACAAGTCAGCACCCAATGTTGGGACACAGGTGGAATCCCAGGGGTGTATTTTCTGTTCCCTATCCAGTTATTCAGGTTCATAGGTAGGTACTAGGTTATCAGCCCAAGGGCCTACGTAAGCCTAGCCAACAAGATTCCCTGGCTTACGCCACCCAAGAAAGTTATTTTCCTTTGCTACTGTCGAGCAGAGACACAGAAGTGATCCCTAGGGTGTATTTCCTATTACCCATCCACTCATCAAGATTTTTCTTGAAGAGTGCTAATGAAGAACTTTGCTTGACATAGATGGGTAGCCTGTTCCAGAGTATGGGAAGTCTCTGGGATAGGAATCTATCACTTCAGCATGTCCTGTTTATTGTAGTGACAAGGTTTAGGTCCCTAGAGCATGTAGCTCGGAGGAATTGGGATTTCTTTAGGTGTAGCATGTCCAACAGCTCTGGGTTTGACATAGCTTTATATGTTAGGCAGAGATCACTTCGGAGTAGGCGATATGCTATGGGGTAAAACTTGAGTTTTTTGAGATGGTCAGTGTAGGGCATTTGTTTGAGGCTAGTAATCCTCTTTGTGAGGTACTTCTGTGGCCTTTCCAGCTGCTGCAGATATCTTGTGAGGTACATTCCAAAAGGGACATTGTACTCTATAATGGGTCTAATGAGTGTCGAGTATTGGGGAACAATGACCTCTTTTTTCCTGGACGAGAACCCTTTTATGATGGTGTGCCACGTAGAAGGACTTCCTGACTACTGTGGTGATGTGACTATCAAAGGAGAGACTGCTGTCCACCTGGGTCCCAAGGTCTCTTATTACACATTCGGTGTTAAGTAGATTGCTGCCTATGTGTTAGTTCATGGGTATAGAGTTTTTACCAAAGAGGATGACACTGCACTTTTTGGCATTGAGCTTGAGGCCATCCCTTCTGTAGGGTGTCCACATAATTTGGGGACTTGACTATGGCTCCTAGTTTGCAGTCATCTGCGAACTTCATTAGCCAGAGGCCTTCTGTGTTAGCCTGTACTTCAGAGAAGTCGATACCAAACAGGAGAGGTCCCAGGACGGAACCCTGTGTTACTCCACTTGTCACTGCTTTGAGGTCAGATTTGGAGTCTGCAACTTTTACAGTGTTTGTTCTGTCAGTGAGCCAGTTGGCAACCCATCTTGTGACATAGGGATTTATACCTAGTTTAGTGAGTTTAGCTATAATTCCAGAATGGAGGATGGTGTCGAAAGCCTTGGCGAGGTCAAGATAGGCTGTGTGAACCACCTTATCCTCATCTACGGCTTTGATGACTGCCTCAAAGCGCTTAAAAGGGGTTAATGAGGTACTCTGCTTGACGTGGAGAGGGAGTCTATTCCACAGAAGGGAGATTCTCTGGGACATAAATCTGTTCAACCAGCAGGTTGTATTGATGTCACAGACCAGGTTGAGGTTGCTCGTGTGGGTTACTCGAGTGGAGCTAAACTTGGAGATGTGCAGCAGTCCCATCAAGGCGGGGTCTGAGATTGCTTTGCATGCCAGACAGAGGTCAGCTCTGAGGAGTCTGTATGAGACTGAGTAGAGGGAAAGGACTTTTAGCCTTGTAGGTTAGATCTTTGAGGCCCTGGATTCTCCTGGTGAGGAACCTCTGTGGTCTCTCAAGCTACTCCATGTGCTTTGTGAGGTACATGCTGAAAGGGGCATTGTACTCAGTAATGAGTCTTAAAAGGGAAGATAACAGGAATGTTATGACCTCCTTGTTCCTGGATGAGATACCCTTGGGCCATGTAGAGAGCTTTCTGTACAATGGAGGTAATGTGTTGGTCAAAAAATCAGTTTGCTATCAACCTGGGTGCCCAAGTCCTTTACGACTGATTGCATGCTTAGGACCTTGTTATTAAAGTGATAATTAGTTGAGACGTCACTCTCCCCAAAGGGGATGATGATGCATTTTTTGGCATTCAGTTTGAGGCCATGTTTCTGGCACCAGTCATTTGTTTGGGTGAGACCCCCCTGGAGGATGTCCACATCACTAGGGGAATTGATGACAGCGCCCAGCTTGCAGTCTTCTGGAAACTTGGTCAGCCATAGCCCACTGGTTTTGGCCTGCACCTCAGAAAAGTATATCCCAAACAACAGAGGCCCCAAGACTGATCCCTGGGATACACCTCTCGTTACAGGTCTGCTGCTTGAGGTGGCTTAACATAATAAAGTCATAACATTCAAGCACAACATTTGAAAAACTACACATTAGTTTGTCAGAATCAAAACTCAACAGCCATAATAAAGTCATAGTGTTCAAGCATACATTATATAGAAAGCCTGATAATAGGAAGATGCAGCATTATTTATATAATAGATGATTATCATAATGATGATTAATATTCTAGAGGTCATGAAATATTGTAACAGATTATATTGGTAAAGAAGTAGGATAGTACAAGTAGAGAATGGTAGGGTGTGATATAGTAGGAATAGGTGTAGAAAAGGCCTGAGTGTAACCTCAGGGGGAGTATGCGTAGAGAAAGAGAGGGTAGGGTAAGTTAGTAGTGGGGATAGAGAGAGTAGAGGTAGCCTGGGCTTGCTTTGTTGAAGCATTCTTTTGTAGAGGTTTTGAAGGAGTGCAGATTAGTAGCAGTTTTGATAGTTAAAGGAAGGGAGATCCATAGTTTTGCCACAGAGCAGGAGTAAAGGCTTAGGCTTGGGGGTTTGTTAGGGTTAGGAGTTAGGAGATGTTTGTCTTCAGATCTGAGATGTTTATTTGGGATATAAAAGTTGATTGATGAGCTACGAGTAGGACAAGGTAGTGGGTTGTGGATCTGCATGTCCTCCCCGCGGTCAAGTGGCATTTGAAAGACATGCGTGAATGGGCGTGCCTTCGTTGAAGGTTGGGCGTCGAGCTGACACCTCGGCACCGTAAAAATCGACTGCCAATCATTAGCAGACCGGAGTTCCGCTGTGGCAACCCCTAACCAGGAAAAGCCGAAAGAAAAACAACAAGTAAGTTCTACATATTACAGGTGGAGGAGGAGTTCAAGCCATCTTAGTGATGTAGGGCTTTACAGTGATGAGTTAGAGGGGTTGCATTTATGGCAGATTTGGCAATTTTGTTATAGCAGCTTTTTAGTTTTTTTTTCTTAGGGAGGTCTGCAATTTATTTAGAATTGGAGCCCCATATAACAGTGAGGGCAAAAGGTCGATTTTGGCCAGGGTAATTTTGGTAGCTGCTGTGCAGAAGTTTTTATTCTGGTATAGCATGCCTAGTTTTTGGTGTTTTTTTATACTGTTTTGTATGTGTAGGTCTAACTTGAGATTATCGTCATTTGTGACACCTAGAAGTCTGGTATGCTGAATTAATTCAGTTTCAGTATTGCTAATTGAAAAGGTCTTGAAGTTTGTTTTGTTGGAGCTATGGGGTTTGTGGGCGAAGCGAAGGAGCTTTGTTTTTTTTGGGTTCAGTAGGAGTTCAGTATTGGAGAGCCATATTTTATGGAAAATAAAGCTTGTTGTGTTATGTCTTGTAGGTGAGTTATGTGTCTGATACACAGATGATAGTGGAGTCATCTGCGTATTGGATTTGAGTTCCTTCACAGGAGGATGTATGTAAGTTATTGATGAAGACATTTAATAGTAATGGGTCAAAGATGGATCCTTGAGGTACATCTGTGAGGGTGATGTAATATCGGGAGATATAGCTCTGGCGTTTTACTGCTGCCTGTCGGCTAGGTAGCTAGAAAACCACTGAAGTGAGGAGGATAGACCAATGCTGGAAAGTTATTTAAGGAATTTGGGGTGAGATACCATGTCAAATGCTTTTGACAAATCTTGAAATACTGCAGATACTAGTTTGCCAGTGTCACAGTCTTTGTTGACAGTGTCAGTGAAAGATAATAAGGCTGTTGAGGTCCTGTGTGCAGGTCTAAAGCCACCTTGAGTATGGGAAAGTAGGTTGTTGTGTATAAGATAGTGGAGAAGCTGTAGATGCACACATTTTTCTAGAATCTTAGAAGGGGAGACAAGCTTGCAATAGGATGAAAGTTTGTGATGTCAGTGGAGTTGCCTCCCTTATGTAAAGGGATAATGTGTGATCTTTTCCATAGTTAAGGACATGATTCAGCTATGAATCTATTAATTAAGATTCTAACAGGGAATGTTATTGCCTCTACAGTAAGCTTTAGGTATTCTGGTGGGAGGTTTTCTGCTGAGCCTGAGCAATGTTTCGGTTTTAGTAGCAGTTTTTTTTTTTTACTTGAGATAAAGGGATGGGCTGAAAAGTAAGCTGGGAATGGTTTGGTTCTTGGTTATGAGTGAAGGGTTGGTTGTGTGTGTGTGTAATTTGTGGGGTGTGTAGAGATTAGTATTGGAGGTATTAGTAGAAGTTGTGAGTTGGGATGGATGAGTTGGGTTTGCTTTTAGGTTGGATGCAGACTCTTTAAAGTATCTGAGTTTGGTGGCTGTTTGAAGAGGTGTTATACTGGGGTATGGATTATGATTATTTTTATTTCCTGGTATGAGAAGTGACGTAATTTCTTGGGGTCGTTTTTATTATTATTATTATTATTATTATTATTATTATTATTATTATTTATTCAATTTTTATTATTAATTATTATTATTAATCTTTTGTTAACCGGGTTAGTGGCCATTTTCAGTGGAGACTCGAGGAGAAAACCTCCACAACAAAAATAACAATAACAGTAGTTTGGTATCTACTTCTCTGAAGTACAGGCTAACACAGAAGGCCTCTGGCTAATGAAGTTCGCAGATGATTGCAAACTAGGAGCCATAGTCAAGTCCCCAAATTATGTGGACATCCTACAGAAGGGCCTCACTGAGACAGATGACTGGTGTCAGAGCCATGGCCTCAAGCTCAATGCCAAAAAGTGCAGTGTCATCCCCTTTGGTAAAAACTCTGTACCCATGAACTACCACATAGGCAGCAATCTACTTAACACCGAATGCGTGATAAGAGACCTTGGGACCCAGGTGAACAGTAGTCTCTCCTTTGATAGTCACATCACCACAGTAGTCAAGAAGTCCTTGTACGTGGCACACCTCATCATAAAAGGGTTCTCATCCAGGAAAAAAGAGGTCATTGTTCCCCTCTACCCGTCACTCATTGGACCCATTATAGAGTACAACACCCTTTTTGGAATGTACCTCACAAGACATCTGCAGCAGCTGGAAAGGCCAGAGAAGTACTTCACAAAAAGGATTACTGGCCTCAAACAAATGCCCTACACTGACCGCCTCAAAAAACTCCAGCTTTACTCCTTAGCATATCGCCTACTCCGAGGTGATCTCTGCCTAACATATAAAGCTATGTCAAACCTAGAACTGTTGGACATGCTACACCTAAAGAAATCCCAATCCCTCCTAGCTACATGCTCTAGGGACCTAAACCTTGTCACCACAATAAACAGGACACGCTTGAGGGATAGATTCCTGTCCCAGAGACTTCCTATACTCTGAAACAAGCTATCCATGTATGTCAAGCAAAGTTCTTCATTAGCACTCTTCAAGAAAAATCTTGATGAGTGGATGGGAAATAGGAAATACACCTCGGGGATCACTTCTGTGTCTCTGCTGGACAGTGGCACAGGAAAGTAACTTTCTTGGGTGGCGTAAGCTATGGTACCTTGCTGGCTAGGCTTACATAGGCCCTTGGGCTGATGAACAAAGTTTATATTACAAGTGATGCAATATTTTTGTGATTACCTTGAATATAGGAATAGTATGAATTTTTATCATGCAATACTTGTCGTTTTGTTTGATTGCAGAGTTGTCTGTATAACTGAAGATCTATGTCATTCTTGTTCTTTAGCAGTCCATGCTTTGTTTGTTTGTGTCTTTCGGCTTTTCCCGGTTAGGGGTCGCCACAGCGGAACTCCGGTCCGCTAATGATTGGCAGTTGATTTTTACATACTGGCTTGCCAGGCCTGATGCACAACCTTCAACCATGCTTTGTCCCTGTCTTTAATTAGAATTTTACAAGATTTGGTGAACCATGGGGCATGGTTATTTTTTATTCTTATTTGTTTGCTGAGGGGCTAGGGAGTTAAGAATGCTTAGAAAAGTGCTGTTGAAATATGTTCAACTGCATCATTAAGGGGAAGTCTTTTTAGGATGGACCAGTCTATAGTTTTTAGAGATTCGTTAAATACCTGTCTGCTGAATTTTTCTAGATTGCATATAGTTTTGAACTTGCATTGCTTTTTAAGTTGAGTGATAGTCCTGTGAGTATAGGCTGGTTGGTGGCCACTTAAGGAGTCGGGGAGTGGGCCTGAGGATATAAAGTTAGAAGTGTTTGAGACTAGTATCCAGTCTAGGGTGGAGTGTTAGATGTTATTTTTGCTATGTCTAGTAAGAATATTTATAAGCTGAGTAAAGCCACAGAAATTTGTTCTGTTTATTGGGTAGTGTGAAGTTAGTGCCTGCTAGTCAGTGTTTAACATCCCCTAGGCTAATGGTTTGGTATTATTTCAGATATCCAGTCTAGAATATTTTCTAGAATGGGAGTGTTTTGCCTAGGAGGGATGTATAAAACAACTATGCAGATGTTCTTAGATTACTCAAGTTTTAGAAATGTTGTGTGGATTTTGGCTGTGCATAAGTTTGGTATAGTATTTGAGTATAGGGAAACCGTAAATTTGCTAGGGAAAATTAGGGCAATTCTACCACCTTTTTGATGTGCTCTGTGTATTCTGATAATGTTGTAACTAGGGGTAAGAATTTCAGTATCTTTTATTTCTGGTTTTAGCCAAGTCTCTGTAATAGCAAGGATGTCTGGGTTAGAGTGTTTTAACCAGGCATGAAAGAGTGTCAGTTTATTGAACATTCTCCTGATATTAAGAGTGATAAGTTTTAGATTTTTTTCCTTTGTCTGTATAGTAGTAATGGGACCTGGGTTGGGTGAATATCCTTGCACAAGTTTAAGGCCGGAAAAGAATGCGTAGTTGTTTTAGGAGTTTTAAGTACTTTGGGTATTTGTATTAGTTCTAAGTTGTAGTGGTTAGTCTTGAGGACTTTAGGGTGGTGATAGAAGAAGATCAGTATAGAGATCAGTGTTGGGGATATTTGATAGAAGCTTGTGGTGGAGGGATTGAGTGGTGATGAAGAGGTAATAGGTGAGGTATGCTTTTGTAGTTGTATTGCTGGAAGAGGAGTTAGGGTAGAAAGTAGAAGAAGTAAGAGAAATGAGAGGCATGAGTAAAATAGCATGCTTGCTGTAAAGTGAGACAGCTTAATTGGAAGTAGAGGGGGAATTAGTGCTGTTGGCAGTGAAGCAGTTATCGAGGTAGAATATAAGTGAAAATACTGTGGGATAGTAGTGTAGAAAAAAGGATGTGTGGTTAGAGTAATATAGGTGAGGTGTGGGAGGGGGATGTTGTATAGTAGACTGATTGGAGTGTAGTCGGAACTGGAGGGAGTTTGCAGGAGGTGGAGCTAAAGGAAGTATAAGTTTATAAAAGAAGAGTGGTAGGTTGTCCTAGTATCTTCTCTGTAATGTAAGGAATAGAGGGGTATTAAAGGCCAGAGTATAATTATGTAGTCAAAATAAGAAAAATAAGGGTTTATTTCGGAAAAGAAAAGGATACCTTGTGGAATAGATAGCTACTATTATGGAGGGTGTAATTATAAATGGATACAGTGCAAAGCAGTATGGGAGGGAGAAAGAGAGTTGGAAATCGTTCACAGGACTTAAGTTCAATTTACTCTTCAAAGCATGTCCAGAGGTCAGCTTCAGGTGTACTCTCCAGTTCATCTGGTGGAATTGGGCATCCTGAGGCAATGTCACAACTGCCTCATGTATACAGACAACCCTCTCCTCTTACCTCTAGACACAAACACTTGTGAGAGATGCAAATACACAGCCAGACTGGAGGCTAAGCACTCTCAACCCATGACTGTAACAGACAGTCAAGAGGATAAGGCACACACTTGCATCACACCACTTGTCACACATGAATCTACAAAACAAGCACCAGCAAAACATACGCATAAATACACAAAAACATATTCTGAGGCACTAGGTACCAATCTGAAAAAGAAACAGTGCCCTCCAAAGCAGACAAGCAAGCAACCTGCACCCCCAAACACAAGCCAGAAAACACATAATTCACCTCAGCAGTGTGCCTCACAACAGCCCTTAAGGCAAAACACCATACCTAACACGCTAATAATAGGAGACTCTATAGTAAGGCACACGGATGTTCCACTCACCAGGCTGAACAAGGAGAAGGTTACTGTCAGCTGCCTGTCGGGTGCTCGGATACGCCACATAACACAAGCACTTAGGTCACTCCAGAACAAGTACAAGCATAACGCTGTCATTGTACATGTTGGTGTGAATGATCTAAGACGTACCTCCCTGGACTACATGAAAAAGAGACATTGAGGAGCTCTCTGATCATGTAGCCCAAGCTAGTATGACCCTGACCTTGAGTAGCATACTACCTTCACCTAGAATGATACCACAATACAAAGACAAAATGATCAATTTCAACAATTGGCTAAGCTTCTGGTGTCATTCTAAGGAGATCCAGTGTCTGTCTGCCTGGGATGACATGATAGACAAGCCTCGCTGTTTTGCCAGAGATGGGTTGCACCTGTCACACCTAGGTTTTCGAATACTGGCCAAGGCTCTTGCCGTCCCCATAGTGCCTTTTTTAGGCAAGGCTCAAAGGACAAACCATCCACCGTAACCAGCACAGGTAACCAAAAACTAAGGGTAATGCTACTCAACGCCCAAAGTCTCAACCTCAAAATGAACACACTCGAGGCTCTCCTCAGCATGGAGAAAATCAATATTTGTGCAGTGACAGAAACCTGGTTCAAGGCTCAAGAGATCACCCCAGCACTGCCAGGTTATAATTCATATCATACCTTCCGGCCTCAGTTACTGGATCGCAGTACAAAGGGCGGAGGTGTATCCATATTCATCAAGGATACCCATATCTCCAGGTTAGTAACGCAGCATGATGCCCCAGAGATCATCCATGCGCAACTATCAGCAGGCAAAACCACGTTTCAAGTCGTAGCCGGTTATAGATCGCCCACCATGTCCCAAGATGCTCACTCTGTATTCCTTGAGACATTGGAAAATATAAAGGTCCTACCCAACACCATAATCTTGGGTGATTTCAACTACCCTGGTATAGACTGGGCGAACTACCAATGTTCCAACTCCTATGCTCAGCGATTAATAGAATTTATAAATTCAAATGCCCTTGATAAACTAGTATGTTCCTCCACTAGAGGGGACAACATATTGGATTTAATCATCACAAATATGGGCGCCCACTGTACCACACCCGTTATCACTCCCTCCTTGGTCAGATCCGACCACAAACCGATAAACCTGGACATCCTCACCCCTCCACCTCCCCCAGTCAAAAAAAACATAGTCAAAAACCTTTCCAAAGCAAACTTCAAACTACTTGCATCTGAAGTGAAAAGCTTCACTGTTCCCTTGCAGAAGGATAATGATATCCAGGATGCGGAATCCTACACCAAGGCACTCTATATGCATCTTCAGGATTGCATGGACCATGCTATCCCAAATAAAACCAAGACTCCTTCCTCAAGCAAGAAGAAACCAGTCTGGTGGACCCCGGCCATAAGCAAACTTTACAATAAAAGGAGGAGACTTATACAAAAAAAGGCCAAATCTCAAGTAAAAAAATCATCCCTGATCAGCATTAGTAAGAAATTGAGGGCCCTCATCAAGTCAACTAAAGCTAATTTTGAAAAGAAAGTTGCCAAGTATGCCAAGGATAACCATAAGGCCTTCTATGGCTACGTCAAAAACCTAAATGGCAACGCTCAGGTCTGTTCTGAGCTAGTACAAAATGGAACAAAATACACTGACCCTTCTGACATTGCCAACATCTTGGCTGACAGGTTCAGTGTAAATCCCCCCCCCCCCCTCCACCTACAGGGCCTATTACCATTCCAGGGGATTGTGTAAGTCCAATTATTACTGATACGTTGGTTAACAAGGCTCTATCTAAAGCTAAAAACACTGCCTCCATGGGACCAGATGGTGTCCCAGGCTGTGTCATATGCGAGCTCCAAAAGGAATTAACCCCGCATCTTAATACCCTGTCCAGTCTCAGCCTCTCCACAGGATATGTGCCCAGAGAATGGCGCACGGCAATGGTGGTCCCGCTACACAAGGGTGGGGCCACAACTGACCCTGGGAACTACCGACCAATAAGCCTGACCAGTCTGATCTGTAAGGCTATGGAGTGAATCATTATGGAACTCATAATTGGAGAGACTGGGAACCTCCAGTCGCTGGATCCCACACAGTTCGGCTTCGTCAAGGGCAGATCATGCCTCCTGAACCTGGTGGATTTCTTTGAGACAGTTACTCAGGCTGTAGATAAGGGAAAGGAGGTACACACAGCTTACCTTGATCTTGCTAAAGCATTTGACACCATTCCCCATTCGGGTATTATTGATAAACTCACCAGCCTGGGCATAAACCCTTATGTCACAAGATGGATCGCAAACTGGCTCTAAGACAGATCCCATAAAGTAAGAGTAGCAGGATCTATGTCCAAATCCAGACCAGTAACGAGTGGTGTGCCTCAGGGCTCTGTCATGGGGCCCCTCCTGTTTGGCATATACTTCTCAGAAGTACAGGCAAGCACGGAAGGGCTGTGGCTGACTAAGTTTGCGGACGACTGCAAACTGGGTGCTATAATAGAGTCTCCGGCTGACATGGAGATTCTCCAGAAGGGTCTAAATGAGACTGATGCATGGTGTCAAAGCCATGTCTCAAGCTAAATGCAAAAAAATGCATAGTAATCCCCTTTGGAAAAAAACAGAGTACCCACAAACTACAACATAGGAGGTAATCCCCTGAAATCTGAAGAAGAAATAAGGGATCTAGGGACCCAAGTAGATAGCCAGCTTTCCTTTGATAACCATGTTGCCAAAGTGGTTAGAAAATCCTTCTGTGTGATCCATCTGATCATGAAAGGATTCGCATCAAGATCTAAGGATGTAATGGTGCCCCTCTACTCTTCCCTCATCAGACCCATTATTGAGTACAATGCACCAATTGGAATGTACCTGGCTAGACATCTCCAGCAGCTGGAGAGACCACAGAGGTACCTAACCAAGAGAATTACTGGCCTCAAACAGTTGCCCTATGCAGCACGATTGAAAACGCTAAGACTGTTTTATGTTGCATACCGCTTTCTCAGAGGTGATCTCTGTCTAACGTACAGAGCTATGTCCAACCCAGAATTGTTGAACATGCTTCATCTTAGCAAAACCAAATCTACTCGAGCTACACGCTCTAGGGATATAAACTTCAACACAACAATGAATAGAACATGCTGGAGGGATAGATTCCCTTCGCAGAGACTTCCCTTACTATGGAACAGGGTCCCGATCTACATAAGACAGAGCCCCTCACTATCACTCTTCAAGAGGAACCTTGATGAGTGGATGGGTAACAGAAAGTTCACACCGGGGATCACACCAACAGCACTACTAGTTAGGGACCAAGGGTACTAGCTGCTAGTACAAGGGTCTAGGGAACTACTAAAGGGGGGGTGAATACAGCACAAAGTGGCTGGGCTAATATATGCCTTCGGGCAGATAGCTCAGTACCAACCTATGAACCTAAATGGGGCTAAAAATTAGAGAGATAAGAAAGTACAAAACAAGAAACAGAACTGTATGTATAGAAATAGTAAGGTGATTTGTGGTGGGCTTTAGAAAAATAATCACAAGTGAAATGTTTATGTAGGAAGTATGTTAGAATAAGAGGGCATAGGTGGGTGGGAGTTGTGAGTTGTGTATGAGAACGAAGTGAAGCTAAGCGGGATTCACACCCTGAGGTAAATTTATAGTTCAATAGACAGCAAAGAGCAATCGCTTTATAGCCACAACAAAGCAATTAACAAATAGATGCAAGTAAAACAAATTCTTTGTCAATTCCTGAGACTAAATACCTGGCATGTGCAGTATAGTGTACTGGTCAAACAAAAGGGGTCCTGCTATTTCACAGAGCAGGTATGTATTTAACTGATTACAGTTAATATGCAGCAAGGCTCTTCATGGTAAATATGCTTACATGAAACCATGGACACGTCTCAGTAAACTTGTAGGTGTAGGGCATTGTGATAGAGCTCCTGCAATGTTTGGGTCAGATGTAGTGACTGCAGGCTCTGAAATGAAAGAAAGAAAAAATAAACTCTACTAAGCTGTAAAGTTATAATGAGGCAATAAAGTTGGTACTTATTATACAAAAAAGAGATGGAGGAAGGACATAGCAAGAGAATACAGGGCAAGTATGAGAGTAATGAGATGGTAAAAAAGTGTATGCATGTAAGCTCAAAGTAGTTGTACCAGAAAGTATACTGATAGAGAGCCACAATAATGCAGTGTAAACATACAGTTGCATAGAACAAATTATCAGAATGTGACACTACACTGATAGGTACAGTATAACACCATCACTTAGTATAATTCATGGGATTAACCATTACATCAAAACTGTTTTATATATATTCACACACACACACAAAGTTTATCCGATCTGAATGAAATTGTTACAAATATAACACACTACCAAAGTCTTTACCACTGTTTTTACACAGTCTTAGAACAAATATTCTATTACACTGATCATGCATTCTCCATCCTAGCAGCTAAACTATAGGAATCCATTCCTCTCTCAGTCTGAGACATTCAGAATTACTCTGACTTCAAACAACAACTCAAGGAACACCTCTTCATCCAAACAGAATGCAGCTGCACTCATTCATGTCACATTACGTGAACCCTAGAGCTCTGTCACACACCCCTTTATACCTATTTCTTCCTTTCTTATTTCATCTTGTTGTCCCCTTTATTTGCTGCCTCTCATTCATTCTACCTCCCTTTTTTCTTTGCATCTTTCTGACAGTCCTCCTTTACACTCCTCTTCCCACTGCATGCCTCTCTCATCTTGTCTCTCTCTTCTCCCCATTGTGTCCTTTCTTGCAAGTATTCTCAGTTGCCTCTTCTAATATCTTCATATTTCTCTATATAATGATTTGTTGGTATTGCTGTAGCATAAGGCATTTCTGCCATTATGGTAACATCTAATCCATAAAGCTCTGCTAAGCATAATTCCATTTTTACATCCATGTTTTGACATTGTTGACTGCCTCTTGAACTAAATGTTGTAGAATATTCTTGCATCTGTAAATATGTGTATGTATATTATGTTTTTTTCATATCCGTGTATCTGTAAATATCTTTTATTCATTTCTTATGCGATCCTATTCACCTGGGTTGTGCATGCAAATAGTCCATTGAGATCAGTGCACTACCCCAGTAAACAAATAGACATAAATAAAATAGCTAAACAAATAATCCCTTATCACAAGAATCAGGGCAAAAGACTAAAACATGGGACATATTTTAAATATTGCTATTATATACTTAGTTGTCTAAATAGCAGGTTTTTCATTAACATACATTTTTTTGAAGGTTATGAAGTATGAAACTAAAATGTCTGCCCTTATTTAGTAACTACTATCCTCAGTGATTTGCCAGAAAACTACCAATTTTAAGAGGAACAGACCAAAAAAATGAGGCAAAAAAGGGGCATTCTTATAAATATAATCTGTAATGTGCAGAATGGACTTTGTCTCACCCATCCATTGTCTCTTTCTCTGTCACTCGCTCACTCACTTGTACAGCCTCTCTCATTCTTTTTCTCTCATAATCTTTCATTCATTCTTTCATCCTCTCTCTCTCCCATTCATTTTCTCTCTCTATCACTCTCATTCACTGTCACTCTTTCACATCATCACTTTCATTATCTTGTTGTCCCTCTCTCTCATGTTCATTTTCTCACTTTTACTCTCTCACAAACTCTTACTCATTTATTTTCCTACTATCCTTCATCATCTTTCATTCATTCTCACTCACTGTCACTTTCACAGCCATTCGCTGACCCTTTTTCACTCTCATCTATTCTCTCATTTTCTCACCAATTCTTTCTTACATCATTACCTCTCATACTTTATTTCTTTCTCCATTTATTTATCTTCTTACCCATTCTCTATCTCTATTCTCTCTTACCCATTTTATTTCATTCATTCTTTCATTCTCTCTCTCTCTCTCTCATTCAAGAATCCAGACTAAAAGCATCCAGAGTCATAGGTTATGCACATCTATTGAAAGAGTGAATAACCAAAAATATAAAATAGAAAAGATTGTACACACCAATTTCTTCTATTAAAAGTAATGAGTAACCCAAATCTTTGCAGATATTGTATATAAAGCAGATTGTACCCAACACTTTATTCTATTAAAAATGGTAAGAAATGCTGTCAGATAATTATATAACACAAAGATAAGTGTAAGGGGCGACATTCGTCAAGGTCTCTGTGGATGTATGCAGCCAAAAAGTACTTTACTGTAATGTACTTAGCTTCATACCTTTCAAATTCTTTGCACAAAAGTTCTAGACAAAGCTAAAAATTAATGGGTGAACAAAGAGGCAAAATCAGGGACAGTTTTTAAATATTATTCTAATTCACTTAAACATTACTAGAACAAAACATTTTGCATTATCATGCATTTTGCATACAATTTAAGTAGGAAACTTTAATGTCTATCATTATTGACGGAATATAATACTCAGTAAGTTATCAAAGCATCAAAAATGTTATGGGGAACAAGAAAAACAGGAAACAGAATCAGGGACACTAAAAAATTCTGGACAGTTAAGCAGTATGCTTACTATAATTTGTGCCAAAACAGAAGTAAACTAAATAATCTAAAATGGACCAAACTAATGTTTAGAAGGAAATATTCACAAATTATTACATCCTAAAAAGATAGATGGAAACATTGTTTTGTCCAGCTCTCTGTGTATGCAGCCAAAAATTATTAAATTTAAAAAATTTAATTTTAAATTTAATTTTTTTTTTAATTTTTAATTTAAATTTATTTATTAAAATTATTATTATATTATTAAAGTTATGATGTACTTACATTTCTGAAGTAAAATTAAACTAAAAAGCAGAAAGAATTGAATTAGTAATCATGTTACTCTGTTCATTACTTCAGTTATGAACAAGAAAAAACATGCTCCAGGCACCGCAAAACTATGACGGGCCAAACAGCAGGCAATCTCCAACACAAGAACAGATTTTTAAGGACTCAGCAGACTTGTACAGAAAAAAAAACACTGGAGACTTAGCAAAAACAAATAAAATAATACTATTCAGTAACCTAAAAGAATCTGCTCAAAAAAGGTAAAACAAGCACGGGGACCAATCTGTAGCATCCATGGTTGTATCTAACAAGAAGTAAAAAGTTAAAGCAGTTTCATAAAACAAAGTCTTAACCTTTCTAAATTTCCAAGTCTCTCCCGCTGCATACAGTATCCTTGTCTGCTTTGCAGTTCCATGTTGGCAATATGTTTTTTTCAGTGTCTGCCTTCCCCCACCTTACACTAAAACAATTAGGCCACTAACACTGTTATTCAGTGTATTATCATCTTTTACTGTGTATTTTATTTTACCATTTGTTTAATGTAACAGCAAAAAAATAAAAACAAAGATTTGGAAAAAAAAAGCCTCCCTCTCCCAAGCAGAAAACACTTGTGTAAGTAGGATAAAGGATTTACTTAATGCATGTTGCAGCAGTTTTTATTTTTGGGTGGGGGGGGGGGCTGGTAATAGAAGTGTTAATTACTAATCTGGGCTACTATGTGCCTCTGCAGCCATTTAGCACTTCTTCCAATGGTAAAAGCATCTACATTACAAAAACAGGAATCTACCTCATTTATTTGCAGAATAGAAACAAAACTAATCAAACTATAGAATTACTCCAGCACATGATTCTTTAATGAAACATTTAATAAACAGCAAATACATTTTCACTTTTTCTTCATCAGGCTAATATACATACAGAAAGCATATTACACCTAGTATGTTGTGTTCAGCACTTTATTAAACTGCATTTGCCGATCTTCATTACATTTTTCATTGGAGCATGATGGTCCTGGAAATTGTTCTTTAATGTAAAGCATCTATATTAGACAGCATTCTTACCAGGACAGGAAAAGATAACAAGATAAGGCTTTTTTTAACAAGATATATATTTTAATGTGCCTGCAATTATTTTATTCATTTGTTACTGTGTTTGTTACCTTCCTGGCTCATCACATGTACACAGTTGTGCACATAACATGCACTTGCTGACGTTCCTCATAGGAACTCCATGTTAGGTAGGAGATATGGGCTGAGAGGACTTGCATTGACTTTTCTTAAACACCTTTATTAAATTATCACTTAAGATGTAGAAAAACATACATTAACAGAAAAGAAAACAAATAATTTTAACATTTTTCCATTTGGGCACAATATACATCACATATATTTTCTTTGTTACTATCATCACTCCAACATTACAAGTAATTGTTGAATTCCTGCCTTCACTTTCACTCCTCCTCTTGCATGTATTGTTCTGACAATTTCAATTTACTTCTATGTAACTTGCACCTTCCTTTTAAAAAATCCTTCTTCCGGTTCTTTTATCTGTTTTTATAATATTCAATACCTCAAATACAATTGGTGTAGACTTTGATGTCCATTTTCTAATAATTTTTTTTTTTTGGCAGTCAACTGAATTAAACTTAATAAGTCCTTAGTATGTCTAGACAATTTAGATCTTGTATCCCAGCTGAAAAGAATGATTTCCTTACTTACAACCATTTGCTCACCCAATATGTCTGATAAAGTACTTTGCAGGGGAATTTTTAAAAATCTGCCATCTCATTACACTCCCAAAACACGTTTCCAGTTACCTCTTTCTCCTCCATTACATCTCCAACATCTGCTGTCTACCTGATGAAAAATTATTTGAAGTCTGCTTGGGGTATACAATACCTATGCACACGCTTCCAAGCAGTGATCCTAATCCTTCTGGACTTGGTTGCATACTTGGGAGCTATACATATGTCTTCCCTTAGTTTTCTTATAAATTACTTTTCAAGTCTGTCTTTCCCAATCTTTCTAACCTCTATGACTGATTCATATAGTTATCATTCAATATTTTATGTGCTCCACTATTTGCACCCTTTTAATAGCTGTTCTCTTCTAGTTTCAACTAAAAACTCTACCACAGCAGTTTTTTTACTTAAAATTCCCATATACCTTTCTCTTTGCCTGTATTCAGACATCAAGTCCAAGTAGGAAAGGCAATCTCTAGCCTGCAATGTAAATGTCTTCTTGGCCTCATCCTACTCTATTGCCTTTCCTGCTTGAGTTATTTGCTCCCAATATCTTGGTTCCTTTGTAAGGGTTCTCCAGTAAATTCCAGGCCCCCCCCTTGCCTATTTTCTATACCCCTACCGGCAGTCATCCCTAGTGGCAAAATCTCCTTTCTCCATTTTCGTATTGGCTTAGTTCTTACTTTATGAATATAATATTCTGTATGGTTCTTATTATTCTCAAGGATCTGCATCCAAAATCCCATTCTGTCTCTCTGTACTTCTTGATCTTCCCACTTGCTTCATCATCATCCTGTTACACTTTGAATTATAACCTTCTGCTTTTTTTTTAACAAGAAGTGTCTGTATTAAATAATTAAAAAAAACATTAAATGTGTGACATAGGCAATCTTACATTTATATAAATGAAAATAAACCATAGCGACACAGTCTCAGTTACAAACATTATACATTACAAACCATGTAATCTTCTGCTTCTGTTATGTATATGAGCCTTAGCTGTGTAGCTCTACAATACAAAAAACAAGACCACAGCCAGGAACATACAGGAATAATAGTGTAAGCATTTTCATTCTTTCATTATTTATTTATTTATTTATTTGTATTTATTTATTTACATTTGTTGACCGGGAGTGTCCGACTGGACGTAGGTCAGTTTTCAGCGGAGGCCTGGGGAGAAAAGCTCCACAGTTAAAATAAACAGACAGTAGTTACATTGGATTACATAGCGATTAACAATTTAACATAGCAATTACTTACAACATATTTACAGATGAAGAACATAGTACATCAGTAGACAACTAGAATCTTTATCTGTGAAGTACATAACAGACATTAACAAATGTTGCAATAAGAAGTTCCTGCTGTATAATAAGTACTAGGCGTATGAGCATCTGAGCTTGCTATAATCAAGGTACTTAGTGGAGTGGAAAGAAAGGTAGTGGTTGGATGGGGTGGGTGATATTTCAGTGGGAGTTGTAAGGGCATAGCCAGCAATTAAAAACAGAACTACTTCAGACTACCTGAAGAAGTTCTGTATTTAATAAAAGAACGAAAGCGCTTACACTATTATTCCTGTGTGTTCCCGGATATGGTTTTGTGTTTTTTTGTTTTTTTTGGTTTTGAGTTTCTTTTATCTTCATTTAAGTGTCGGTGGATAGCTCTAAAATATTCTTTCAAATCAGGTAAACCAAAACCACCTTGCTCTATTGGAAGGATCAACTTTTTCTGCTTAACTCTTGCCTTCTTTCCCTTCTAGATAAATTTCTTCAACTCTTGTGTTATTTATCCACAATTTATCATCTGGTTGATAAAAGTATACCTGACCCATTTATTAGACTAAAGGGACTAAAAACATTTTCATTGCATGTATCTTAATATCCATATCCATAAGTAAGAGTTGCCAGTTTCTCAATTTTTGTATTGCCTTTTATTTAGACTCTTCCTACATATCCTTAGCTGCGATAACAGAAGCTTTCTTAATCCATACTCCTAAGTACTTCATCTTATCATGACCCAATAAATGTGGATATTGCTGAACCTGTTCATGTGCATACATAATTTACAGCTATAATCTTTCTTGTACCTTCATTAATTTTACATCACAAAAATACTTGAAAGTGTCTCAATACAGAGATGTGCTTTTCTGGATTTATCAGGAACAAAATAGTATCATTTTCAAATAAAGCCAACTTTTCTTGATTGCCATACTAATTATATACTTGTATTTGAGTCCCTTATTTTCTTTGTCAGTGGCTCTAAAGATAAAGTAAATAACAAAAAGGATAGTGGACACCCCCCTGCCTGATTCCTGTGTTCAAACACAGCTTATCTGGGAGGAACCCTCTCACTTCAAATTCTTGCCTCTGATCCTTCATATCTTTCTAATTAACCTTATTATTGTATCAGGAAATGCGTCCAATGCCCAACTCATAAAATCCCACCTTATTTTGTCAGATGCTTTCCCTGCATAAAGACCCACCAACAACAAATGTATTTTCTTCCATTATGTTTCCACATGGATCATCATTGTTCTGTTAATGTTGCCAAATGTTTGCCTCTCATCCACAAACCACACTGATCCATATCTGATGTTGGCAAAACCTTTACCATTTTTTTAACTAGTACAGACATAAACAGTTCATAGTTGTGGTTTAAAATTGAAATGGGTCAGTATGAAGCTGGAAGTTAAGGGTCTTAGAAACTTTAGGTAACACAGCCATCACAGATTTCTTCCAAGATGGTGCTTCCCCTCCTGTTAAAATACTGTTAAACAAAATGTTCCAGATATTTATCACTATCTTCCATCCCAGTTTCAAGACTTCCACAGGAATACCACCTGTTCCTGGAGACTTTCATGAAGAATGATTAGACATCATTGTTTTCATCTCATCACCTCCTGTTTTAACTGTTGGTTATTAAACCTTGTCTACCTCTAACCTTGACATAATTAAATCTTCCATAAATATTTCCATTTGTACTCTTTCTTACAGGTTCATAGGTAGGTACTAGGCTATCGGCCCAAGAGCCTACGTAAGCCTAGCCAGCAAGGTACCATAGCTTACGCCACCCAAGAAAGTTATTTTCCTGTGCCACTGTCCAGCGGAGACACATAAGTGATCCCCGGGGTGTATTTCCTATTTCCCATCCACTCATCAAGATTTTTCTTGGAGTGCTAATGAAGAACTTTGCTTGATATAGATGGTTAGCTTGTTCCAGAGTATAGGAAGTCTTTGGGACAGGAATCTATCCCTCCAGCGTGTCCTATTTATAGTGGTGACAAGGTTTAGGTCCCTAGAGCGTGTAACTCAGAGGGATTGGGATTTCTTTAGGTGTAGCATGTCCAACAACCCTGGGTTTGACATAGTTTTATATGTTAGGCAGAGATCACCTCAGAGTAGGCGATATGCTACAGAGTAAAGCTGGAGTTTTTTGAGGTGGTCAGTGTGGGGCATTTGTTTGAGGCCAGTAGTCCTCTTTGTGAGGTAGTTCTGTGGCCTTTCCAGCTGCTGCAGATGTCTTGTGAGGTACATTCCAAAAGGGGCGTTGTACTCTATAATGGGTCTAATGAGTGACGAGTAGAGGGGAACAATGACCTCTTTTTTCCTGGATGAGAACCCTTTTATGATGAGATGTGCCATGTAGAAGGACTTCCTGACTACTGTGGCGATGTGACTATCAAAGGAGAGACTACTGTCCACCTGGGCCCCAAGGTCTCTTGTCATGCATTCAGTGTTAAGTAGATTGCTGCCTATGTGGTAGTTCATGGGTACAGAGTTTTTACCAAAGGGGATAACACTGCACTTTTTGGCATCGAGCTTGAGGCCATGGCTCTGACACCAGGCAT
Source organism: Protopterus annectens (assembly GCF_019279795.1). Lineage (NCBI taxonomy): Eukaryota > Metazoa > Chordata > Ceratodontiformes > Protopteridae > Protopterus > Protopterus annectens. The sequence goes on from NC_056737.1 coordinate 90,130,472, forward strand.
CTGTCTCAGTGAGGCCCTTCTGTAGGATGTCCACATCATTTGGGGACTTGACTATGGCTCCTAGTTTGCAGTCATCTGCGAACTTCATCAGCCAGAGGCTTTCGGTGTTATACTTCAGAGAAGTAGATACCAAACAGGAGAGGTCCCAGGACGGAACTCTGTGGCACTCCACTTGTCACTGCCTTGAGGTCAGATTTGGAGTCTGCAACTTTTACAGTGTGGGTTCTGTCAGTGAGCCAGTTGGCAACCCATCTTGTGATGCAGGGATTTATACCTAGTTTAGTGAGTTTAGCTATAATTCCAGAATGGGGGATGGTGTCGAAAGCCTTGGCGAGGTCAAGATAGGCTGTGTGAACCACCTTACCCTCATCCACGACTTTGGTGACTGCCTCAAAGAAGTCGATCAGGTTCAGGAGGCATGATCTGCCTTTCACAAACCCGAACTGGGTGGGATCCGGAGTTTGGAGGTTACCAATGTCTTTGTTTATGAGTTCCATAATGATACATTCCATGGCCTTGCAGACCAGGCTCGTCAGGCTAATAGGTCGATAGTTCCATGGATCAGTGGTGGTTCCCCCTTTGTGGAGTGGGATAACTGTTGCTGTGCACCATTCAGTGGGCACAAAGCCTGATGTGAGGCTATTATTGAACATGGTGCTTAAGTGGGGAGCCAGTTCATGTAAATCGCAGTCTGGGATGTTGTCCGGTCCCATGTATGCTATGTTTTTGGCTTTAGAGAGTGCAGCTTTTACCTGCATAGTTGTGATTACAGGGACTCTGCATTCTTCCTGTATAGATATGGGCCCTTTAGGGGGTGAGAGGGGGGTAAAGTTAGCACTGAACCGATCTGCCAGGATGTTGGCAATATCAGTTAGAATGCTTTGTAGTTGTCCTTGGATTTAGTGGCAATTTTGTTTTCGTAGCTAGCTTTGGAGGATCTTATAAGGATGAGGATATGAGGATCTTGATTCCCTCATTTTTCTGTTTGATACAAATTTTCATAAAATTTCTGGAATATCTCAAAAATCTGTAGAGGATCTCTGGTTATTTTTCTTGATATAGGTTCCTTAAGTCTGGCGACAACCCTTTCATTGTTCTGTTGTCTAGGTCTTTGTGCTTAAAGAATGAGAAGCAGAATCCCCTTCTGCTTGCTGGCTCACGTTTTGTTGAATGAACTTGTTTATTTCCTCCTTAGCATGTTCTGCCTTAAAAAATGACTTTGATCCTCCAGGGAAAAACATTTTGAAGACAGCTGGATACAGCAGCTTGAATCTCATCTGCTTCTCGACATTCCCTGATTACTTGGATACATTTGCTTCTCTTCTACCTGGTGTACTGTGACTAATCATTTTCTATAAATACTCTGCTATCTTCAACTTTGCTGTGCTCTTCTGCCACAATTTTGTCAGGATCAATTCTTTGTGCTGGTATGATTGCATCTTTACTAATATAGGTCTTGGATGCTTTCTTGTGGCCAGGTTTGAAGCATACACTCCATGTGCCAATTCATTTAACAAACTCTGCTGTGGAGCACTAGTCCAGTTGCTTATTTGTCCTTTCATAAAATTGCTACAGTCCATTCCTTCCAGGTTCTCTGCTAAAGCAGAAAATCTCAGTTTTTCTCTGCATGCTCTGTCTTCTAGACCTATTAGACCCATTATCTAGACCTGTCTTCTTTTTTATACAATTGTTCTTGAGAAACCTCATAATTCAGGCACTTTTTCTTCATGTCAGCCTTTGATTATCACAGTTTTGTCAGTTCATTTGAATGGCTAGTTAAAGCTGTTTCTATTTTTTCCAGCTTTATATTGTTTGAATTGATACATTCCTTCAATGTTTCATTTATTTTAATCACTTCTGAGTACATTTCATTTATTTTTCCTCTAAATTAGTGGAGGCCATCTCTTGAATCTAAGCTGAATCTTGAATGGATTTTTGCTGAACAACTGCATAATCCTTCCCAGACAGTGGTTTCTTTTCACCTTTTTTGGTTGATTTTCTTTCTGGTTTTCCACATTTCTTCTTTGCAGGCATCTAGGTAGTGTATTTACCCAGTAACTGAATTTTACCAAAAAAACATTTTCAGTGGCACTCCATTTTCTCAGTTTTTGTTTTCACACTGAGAGGGCTGAAGTTATGCTGTTGATCAGTATGTAGCCAACTTGGAACTCCGACCTGCAGTAACTTTGATGTATATTGTTGATAGTAAGTTGCACATGGAGGAGTACTATGCTATTATCTTGTCTGAGTTTGGAAGTGAAATTGGCTTTTAACTCTTTCACACTATAGCACCATCCATGCAATGTTTGGTTTGTGCCAACAGCCCAAATTCCAAACTAAAAAGCAGCCCATAGCGCATTCACTGTGTGTAGCCTACAAAAAAAATTCTGTTTGGCTAAGCAGCTAATGATGTACAATCATGATCACTGAATTCCATGACTGTGCATTTTTAACTGCAAACATTAAAACAATGTAGGTGTTGTGACAAAGGAGTTACTGCCAGCCCAAGAATTCTGTAAATAATTATATGTCATTTGTGAATGTCAATATGATTCATATAAGATGTTTGTATTACAAATGTATTAGAGCTGTATGTCATATAATATGGTTTGTACAGACGTGTGCTGAAGAGGTATTTTACAAAGTGCTTTTTGAAATGTATCTACGGTGTACCCTACTGGAATGGAACAGAAATGTACATACACTATTGTAGCTGTTTAAATGTATATATTTTAACAGGGGAAACTGGAATACAGAAGGTTAACTTGCAGAATTTCAGAAAAATAGCTGAAATTAAATTACTTTATGGCTGGGCCATAAAAAAATATTTTATCTTTTAGTTTCAGTGCAGCAACAGACACAATGTCTGTGCTGAGAAGGTTTCTGTATTGTGTTGAAAGTGTTCTATTGTTTTATGACTTCCAGGATCTGCAAAGATCTTAAGAAAAGCCCTTGTGTATGTATTTTCACAGGTATCTGCTAAATACTGCAAGCTTACAGCCTTACCTGAGATAAACTCAGATGGCAAGAAACAATGTCATTCTGCGAGCTATCCAAGCAGTAATATTTAAAATATTAATTTAAGAATTCTCTGAGAGAGAGCATTCTGTATTTTGTCTTTGACCTGACAACATCAAGATCCACTCACCACATCTGCTTTGCTATTCTAGTTAAGTAAGTATACTTGGGTATAGCAATTCTCTTAGATATAATCAGGAATATAGCAAAGCTTAGTGAAGATGTTTTTCTTTCTTTATTTGAGACTGTCCTGCAATGTTGTTTTAAATATTTCCTGTGATTTTGAACTCTGATATCACTGTAAATATATACTGAGTATTTTCTTGTTCTTTTATTATTTATTATTAAATATATTTAAACCTTTCATTGTGGCTGGTCTGTCTAGAGATATTTAAGTTCTGAGAGTACTTGCTTGTTTATTTGGTGACACTGTGTAGGCCACTTCTAATAGCCTTGCTTTTGGACAAACTACCATTTATATTGATAGTAACATTGCACAGTAAGACTGGACACCCTTTGTTAAGGGACTTAAAGTAGCTGATAAAGAGCTGGCTGGTGGCAGCAATAACTATGTTATATCTGGGCAGAAGGGGGCTTAGCTAGTTAACCTGTGCCAGCCTTTTCCAGATGTGTGTGTGTGTGTGTGTGTGTGTGTGTGTGTGTGTGTGTGTGTGTGTGTGTGTACATCAAATGTCAAAGTGTGTGTGTGTCAGCTACTTGGGCAGGGGCACGAAGCATTGGTTGGACAGAGAGGATGCTGTGGAGGTCTTGACTTGGCCACTCAGCTGAGATCTCAACCCTATAGCTGTGCCAGTGGGGAGTCTTACTGGAGATCTGGAGAACGAGGGAGAAACCAGCCCTGGAATGACTATGGTCTAAGGGAAATTGCACTTTATGCAGAGAGCTGCATCTGGAAATACTGTGTGTGTACCTGTCATCCTCCCAATGTACATCCCTCACTGTTGCCAGTAGTAAGGATTGAGGTTCTTTGATTACTGGGCCAGTAGTCTGGCATCACAGGTGCCATTGGAAAAAATAATAAAATGTCATTTTTTTTTGTACTTTTTTTTTTCTTGTTTCATCTGGTTGAGCATCAGTAGCCATGTAAAGCATTTTGAATGTTCCAGTCAGCTCCTACATTAAGAATGCTTTGTTATATATTATTGGTGACACAGTGGAGTTTAAAAAATCCAAAGATAAATGTTTAAATTTATTTCGTTCACCAGAAACTCATGCATCTGAGGAAGGCACAGTCATACAGGCTTATTTTCTTTGTTCTAGCTGGAACTGCGCAGACATGACATCACCTGAGAACAAGCCAATCAGATCGTCAGGCATCTGTGCAGTTCTGCATAGAATGCTTTGCTAAATTTCCTCAGTTTTGGAGGGTCGTTTGTAAAAGCACCGTTGATAAAAAATATTTTTCTACTTTTTTGGTATGAACACATTCTGAAAGTCCTTGTACACAATGGTGTCTAAACAAACAAACAAAAAAGCAAAAGAAGCTTGCAAAAGTATGGGTAGAGTTCAATTACAGAAAGTTGCTAGAAGACCAAATGTATTAGCATGCAGTTTCTGAAGGATATTAGATTTAAAATGTAAATATCTGTCATTTAGTGACTGCAGTCCTCAGAGTTTTTCTTCCATCAGTAACAGATCTGATATTTTCCTGTGTGTTTGTTTATAAATGGATGTGGATATGTGTATATTATTTGCAAATGAAAGAGTGTATGTGTGTATTTATAGGTTCATAGGTTAAGTACTAGGCTAGCTGCCTTTAACAGCCATTTTAAGCCTAGATAATTTCCCTTTTTGTGCTTGAAGGATCCCAACCCATTCCATGGTCAATAATTACATATTAACCCGTAATGAGAATAACTGAGATCATACCATAGATAATTTGAGGGGACAAATGCATGGGATAAAGCATTTAGGAGCTGCCTCTGTCTATTCAAGTTGTGCTTGAATATGGACAGGGATGTGCTTTGTTTTGTGTGTATAGGGAGTCTGTTCAATACAACAGTATCCACTGCAAGATATACCTGACCCTCCAAACCACTCTTTTGATATTGCAGAAGAGGTTTAGATCCAAAGAACTGAGCATTTTTGATGTCATTTGACTTGCTGATCTGCAGTAAATACATCAGTATTGGGTCAGAGGATACCTTGTATGCCAGACAAAAGTCATCTCTTATCAGAGTCTGAGTCTGTCCATGTAAGACACGTTGTAAATGAAAGAAAGTATGTGTGTATTTATAAATGCAAGTATATGTGGTTGTTATGTATTTATAAATATGTGTGGTATTCATAAATGTATGTGTGTGTATTTATAAATGCAAGTGTTTATATGTGTGTGTACTTATAAATGGATGTGTGTGTTTAAAAAATGCAAGTCTGTATGTGATATTAGTACTTGTATCTTTAATTTAACTGCAAGGTGATTATTTGGTATTTCATGGCATCAAATGAAAGCTTACATAATGCTGTGAAGCTTCTTAACGCTGATGCCTAACTACCAACTGTTTGCCTTTATTTATACTTGTTTAGTTATAAATATGATAATTATGCATATTTGCATATTTAATGTAAATTCCTCAGGCAGTGTCCACATTGCAGCTTGGTGGAACAGCACTTTACAAGGCAGCTCAGCACATAGGTCAGTAATGGCTGCTCAGACCATGTCATTTCTTAACTTCTTAGCCAAAAAGCTGTCTGTGTTCTTGGTCAACCCCAGGATAAACTATATTCCTAAATATGAACAAGTGTCGGTTCATACCTTACACATCCTTACTTCCCCTTTTTCACTCACTTCCTAACGTCAGATCTGATGTTGTCAGTCTTCATTCATTCTTGACTCTGCCATTATACATAGCTCGTGCAGCCAAAAACTCTCGAGCAAAGGCTCTAACCACAATGCCTCTCTTCCAATTACCTCAGATCTTGGTTGCTGCGTAGAAAATTGGACGCGTCAGCCGATGCTCAAAGCTAAGTGCTTTAAAATTTTCTATTTTCTTTGTTCTGTCTAACAATATTTACCTAAAACTCTCTCTCTATCTCTTTCTGGATAGTTTTGCTACCTTGTTTTTGAGTGTGTGACTCTTTTCTGACTATTTCTACCCTCCCCCTTTTACCTTTCGTAACTCTTATTACCATCATTGGTAACAGGCCTCCTTCCTTTTCTTATTACCATTGATAATCTTACATACCATTGTTGGTATTCTCTTCCCCTTTTCTCCTTTTACCCATTTGGGTATTTTTTCTCTACCATTGTTGGTATATCTGTTAAAAAAAATCCTTTCTTTCCTTTCTTCTCTTTTGTGCATGTGTGTGTGTCTGTGACACAACTGTTTTTTGATATGGTAGAGAAACAAAACGAGACATCCAGATTTAAACAGTGTCAGGACTGTAGTAGAAAGATGGCAAATTTTATGGGTATCCTTCTTGCATGTATTGTTTGAGTGCCCCTCACTTGGATATAGCTTGTAATATTTGTCAGGTCTTTAGCTCCTGTACTTTGGCAGAGAGGTGCAATAAACCTATCTTAAAAGTCATACTGAAATGTCCTTTTACTGAAGCCCTATCTAAGCTAGAGACTTCAAAATCTCCAAAGGCAGATGTGAAAAAAGAAGACACTCTGTGCTGACCTCCCCTATGGCACATGAAGCAAAGTCCCAAAAATTTTAGGTTCCAGTGGTTTCTTCAGAACTGAAAGCCAAAGTACTGAAAGTGACAGTATCATCATCTCCGGCACCAAAAACGACTAAATCCACATCGGTGCCATCAGTCATTGAACAGACTCAATCCTTTGAGGCATCGACCATTGCTTTGGTGCCGTCGACCTTTTCTGCACCGACAATAGTTTCTGCACAACCACCACTATCCTCTCATTTGGTTCTACATTTCCCTTCCATACAACAGCCTATGGTGCTGAAAGTCGATCTGACAATTATTCCCAGGACTAGATATTCCCCTTCAGTAGACCCATTTTTGGGTCAACAACCCAAGCCCATTTCTGCATAGGCCTGAGTCCCCTTCAGGAATATCAGTCCGTTCCGCCAGGAGTCTCTCAGAATTGGACATAGTTAGATTGGTGGACCAGCTATTGGCAGCCAGAGGCCTCCCTGCACCTTCACAAACCTCTCTCCCACCCAGAGCCAAGGCTTGTTCTCCAAGGACTCTACCAGTTTATCCTCCTTCAACCTCCTTTCTGAGTTTAGAGCCCCTTCACTTCAGTGTTCCCATTACCAGCTACCTTGGTGCTGACTGTGGACCTCACCTCGGTGCCGGAGTTGACTCTGTGGTCTTTGGCTCTTTCAGATCCATTGCACACCTGGGACCATGGTTTGGCTGTCAGTTCTGAGATCCTTGGGCTGGTTCCACTTGTTTCCACAGTGCCATCTATAGTTCTTGGAGACATGACAGTTTCGAGCCCTCTCTCGTCTCCTACTTTGGGTGGAGCTCATCAGAGCGGGGTGTGACCTTGGTTCCGAGGTTGTATTTCTCGGTTCTGTGCTCCCATTCCTCTTCGGGTGGGCCTGCCTTCCAGATTATGGAGAGACTCTTTGATCTCAGCAGCTGGTCCCAGCTGGTTCCATCCTCATTGAAGTGCCATATTTTTGTTTTCTGTGGTTTGCAGCTGTCACAATGTGCTAAATTTGGACAGTGGGCACAAGAGCTGCAAGACACCCCAGTTTAGGGTCCCCCCTCTTCAGAGTCCTCCTCAAAACATCCCCCTGAGGAGCCACCCCATAAGAGGACATGCAAGAGGAAGCACCTAAATTCTCCAGAAGAATCGACCACTGAAGACACAGATTACGATGAAGGGGAAGGGTCCCCACAGTCACCCCCAGAAGATGTCTCTTTTGTAGACATCCTGGAAATAGTAAAACAGAGGGAGTGATTGGAAGCCCTCAAACCCATTCTTCGAGGAATCTGTGTTCTTGCAAGCTTTTGTGCCTGCCCTTCTACTTCTTGGGTGACCTCCATCCACTGATGACCTAGTTACGTTGATCGTTCAATGAACATAGAAGGTTCCTGACTCCATAGAGCCTATTCCCCAGAGACCAGATAAGATTCTGTCAGCCCCATTGGTCTAAGGGCCTAGCAGTGGGATGCCATGGTGGTGGCAGCCACCGTCAAAAAGGAACTCACCAAGGAGAGTTCAACTATCCATCAATCTAACAGAGAGAATGGATGATGGATATATTTGGGAAGAAGGTCTTTGCTTCAAAGACCTTTGCTATTTGGTCCTTGAACTTCTTGGCACACTTTACTAGACTCCAAAGGGATCTGATAACTGAGCTTTCAGACACCCTTGCAGGAGCAGTGTCTGATGAGGTTCAAGATAAAGTTGCCTCTCAGCTTGCCACCCTGGAGTTGATCTCAAATTTGTCCATGTAGGTTATTGGTCATACAGCCGAAGGGACATCTAGGACAGCAGATACAGGTGTTGCTATTAGGCATCATGCCTGGGTGCACTTGTGTGATTTCGTGAACCCTTGAAGTCTTCCTTTGTCAACACTCCTATTGATGGTACTTCCTTGTTTGGCTCAAAAGTCAGAGACACACTAGCCAGGTGTGAAAAAGATGGAAAGACCCTTTCTGCTGTGGGCATTCATTTTTCCGCTCCACAATGACCTTACTCCAGGAATCAAAAGAGTGGAAAAATGTGGTTCAAGAAGACCCAAGGGCCTTTTCAGGACACATGTGGTGAGTATTTCCCCCATGGGGAGAGAGGGGAACTCTTCTGGAAGAAGTCGCCCTCTGTGGCAGAGGGGGTCCTTGTAACCAGGGCTCCAGACAGTCTTTTTCTAGACAACCCTGTCAGTGCTCCTGAACGAAGGCCTGATTGCTTACCTCTGGAAGCAGTCAGGGAAAGTTTTCTCTGAACCATTCAGCCTGGCTTACAATAACCTCAGATACCTGGGTGCAGAAAATAATTACCATTGTTTACCACATTCTCTTCAATCTTTTGCCAAAATCCCAAAAGTGAACCCCCAATGTTCCTCCCAATCACAGGGATCAAGCAACAGTATAGATTCAAAAGCTGCTTCAAAAAAGAGTCATCCAAGTAGTCCCATCAGACCAAATAGGATACAGATTCTACTCAAGATTCTTTTTAGTGCCAAAAAAGACAGGGGACTGGAGACCAATCTTGGATCTCAGCCTATTGGACAAATTTTGTACAACAGACAAAATTCCAGATGGTCATGGTTCAGTCTATCCTTTCCTTTATAGAGATGAATGATTAGATGTGCTTTATAGATCTTTAGGACGTGTATTACCATATAAAGATGGACAAGCACTCCAAAAGATATCTCTGCTTTTGGCTAGTAGCCAGTCATTACCAATTCCGAGCACTGCCCTTCTGTCTCACCACAGCCGCCAGTGTGTTCAAATGCATGGCGGTCATAGCAGCTCATTTGAGACTATAGGGATTCCGGGTGTTTCCATATTTAGACGACTGGCTCCTCAACTCCCTCTCCAAGCATCTACTGCTTTATGCCATAGACTTCGTTCTACATCTTGCCGAAACACTAGGCATTTCAGTCAACAAAGAAAAATCGCAATTGTCTCCCACACAGGATCTGGAGTTAATCAGAGCAAGATTAAATACAGTATCCTGTGTAGCCTCCCCTCCTCTCCACAGGCTGTTGAAGCTAAGATCGCAACTTCTAGTAATCATTTCCCAAAACAAAGTTCTTGCTCATCTGGTACTACAAGCTCTGGGAACCATGGCAGCGATGATAACGTTAGTTCCCCTAGTGAGGTATCACATGAGGCTGCTTCAGTGGCCCTTGGCATCACAATGGTCACTTCTAACGCACCCCATGTCCCATCCAGTCTTGATAACAAATCACTGCAAAAGGATTTATCTTGGTGGATGAAGCCAGAAGAGAATCTATGGGGTCATTCCTTTTCCCCCTCTCAGCTCAAGGCCGTAGTGACCACAAACATTTCTCAGATGGAGTGGAGAGGGGCATTTTCTGGGAAAGACTGTTCAAGGCATTTGGTCCCTGCAAGAGGCCAATTTGCACATCAACATCCTAGAACTGTGGGCAGTGCTTTTAGCACTGCAAGCATTCCAGGCTGCCCTTCCATCTGAGACAATTGCAATCCAGTCAGACAAAATAATATCTATAGTCTGGTATATCAACAGACAGGGGGGGACATGTCTTACCCCCTGTCGGGAAGCTCTAAGGATTTGGCAATGGGCAGTTGCTTCCAACTGCGTTCTGATAGCAATGTACATCCCAGGGAACTCCAACGTGATTGCGGACAAACTGAGCAGATGTATCCTTGTGCCTCATGAGTGGTCTGTCAATCCCAGCATAGTGATGAAGGTCTTGCTGTGACCTGTTTGCTTCTCCCATAAACCACAAATGCAGCAGCTACTTTGCCCTAAGCCCTCCTTGCGGGGAGTAGAGACACACTTCTTCTTGATTGGCCCTCGGGACTCCTGTATGCCTTTCCCACAATTCCACTGATCCCCAAGTTTCTGAGGAATGTCCAACAGCTGAGAAGTAAAGTGATTCTCATTGCACCTTACTGGCCTCATCAAATCTGGTTCCCCTTTCTTTGGCCACATCTGGTTCACTGCCTGTGGACTCTAGACCCAACTCCGGACATACTATCTCACCCAGGGCCTGGTGCATCCCACTCTTCAAAATCTCACGCTGATTGCTTTGTTTCTCCAATTCCAGTAATTGCCAGGCAGAATAACCTGTCCTCTTCAATGCAAAAGATACTTCTGGCTTCCCATAAACCATCCACAAGAAAGCTTTATCTAAGCAAATGGAAAAGATTTTCAATTTGGGCATGTATGAACTGCATAGACCCTTTCTCAGCATCAGTTGATAGGGTCCTGGAATATTTAGCTACCTTATTTGAAATGGAGGCCTTTACATTTACAATTAAGCTTCATTTGGCTGCCATTTCAAATTTTCATAACGGGTTTCATAACCATTCCTTGACGTATCATTGTCTATGCAAAATTTTTCTTAAAGGTGCTCTGCATTCAAACCCTCCTTTCAAAGACCCTGTAGCACCATGGGATTTGACCTTAGTCTTACAGTGTCTGGTTCGACAGCCCTTTGAGTCAGCAGGTACTTGTGACCTCAAGTTTTTATCTTGGAAGTCCCTCGTCCTAGTAGCTATCACGTCTGCTAGGAGAATTCTAGAGTTACAGGCTTTGTGTGTGAACCATCCGTATATAATTTTTCACAAATCACAAAGAAAAAGTATCACTCAGAAACAATCTCTCCTTCCTTCCTTCCCAAAGTGGTATCAGAGTTTAATATCAACCAGTCCATAGACTTACCCGTCTTCTTCCCAAACTTTACAAAGAAAGGAGAGTACTTTTTACACTTGTTGGATGTCCACAGACAATTACGCTTTTACTTGGACAAAATGAAATCTTCTAGAAAATCAAACCAACTATTTCTATCATTTTCAAGACCCAGATTGGGCCCATTCTGCTAGATCTGTTTCCACTTCAGCGGTCTTCCATTTCTGGGCTTCTATGGAAGACATATGTGCAGCTGAGTCTTGGGCTATGCCACATACCTTTTTCACTCATTACATATTAGACATGGTCTCCAGGGGAAGAGCATCCTTTGGCTCTATGGTGCTCTGGAATATCCTTCCTTAGGGCCACCCAGGATCTAAAGTAGCTGGGGACTGTGTCCCATCAGTCAAGAGTGAATGACTATTGACATAATCAGATAAAGAAGTTGTGTTCTTACCATAACATTCCATCTGTGTTGTCGATCTTTCTTCATTCATTCTTGATATCCCACCCTCCTGCCCCCTCCAAAAGACACCTGGAGGTTCGGACCTAGTCCTGGGATAGTATAGGGTTATGCCTTAGACAGGGCTTCTCTATTTTTAAAGTACTAGGCAAACTCAATGTGAGGTAATAGGAAGAGAGGCATTGTGGGTAGAGACTTAGCGTGACAGCTTTTGACTGGTGCAAGCTATGTATAATGGCCGATTCTGTTTCGAGAGGTTGGAACTGAATCCATCAGTGAAGAATGAATGAAGACTGACAACACAGATGGAACACTATGGTAAGAACATAAATCTTTTTTCTCTCTCCTGACTCTCTCTAACTATGCCAAAATTGTTTTTTTTCTCCCACTTCATATAGCAATTCCTATTTCTGTTATACTAACTTACCTTTAATTTCTCTAAACTGGCTAAAAGTTCTCTAAAAATTAAATCATCATATAAATTGTAAATATTCTTAACTAATGTTTTCACATTATGTCTAATTTGATACATCTATTTAACTTGTAGATACTTTGTATTATTTTTGAAGATTGTAAAATTATTGTTCTTAAAATGTTTTTGCAATACTTTGGAGCTTTTCTACTTGGTCTCCCTGTGAAAATGGGCACCTACCCAGTCATACTTACCCGGTAATCAAATGTAAAAAAATAAATACATTTCTTTTTATGGCTAGGTATGAATATATGCCATATTAATATTTATGTTAGCTTGAGTGAGAGAGAATATGCATAGTTTTCATAATATCAAATGAAAGCTTTCATAATATTGCAAAAGTTGTTACTAATACCTGCTGTCTGCTACAGCCAATTTTCAAATATGTATACGTTTATTAATAAATATGCATAAATATCATATTTCTGTAAGTATCTCAGGTATTGTCTGCCTGTATGCATAGTAGAACAACATTTCACATACCCAGTCAACATAGAGTTCATGAGTGGCCTGTTTGATAATATTAACGAGAAGGTGTTTATTTGGTACTCGATGTTATCAAAAGATAGAAAAATGTTGCACTGATATTTGGTGTCTAACCTAGTATTGCTTTGTGGATATTTGCATTTTTTGTCCCTTAAGTATGCAAATGTGCATGAATATCATAATTATGAAAATATACAAAAAAATGGAATGACATTTACAAAAACTGCTTTGCAGAAAATTGAAGACCACATCCACATGAACAAAGTTCACACTTGTAGTTGGAGTCTGTCTGCTACAGTTAGAGTTGTTTGTCTTTTGGCTTTTTCCCGGTAAGGGGTTGCCACAGCAGAACTCTGGTCCGCTAATGATTGGCAGTAGATTTTTACGAAATGCCAAGGTGCCAGCTTGACGCCCAACCTTCAATGAAGGCACGCCCATTCATGCACGCATGTCTTTCGAATGCTACCCAACTGCGGGGAGGACATGCAGACTCCACACAGAAGGCACTCCCAAGCTAAGCCGAGAATTGAACTGGAGAACCTCTTGCTGTGAGGTAGCAACGCTACCGCCGTACCACTGCTACAGTTAGAGTGATAGTAATAAATATTTGTATAACTAATAATAAAATTTACTTTTCTAATTGGTTCTTCAGTATAAAATTACTATTATGCGTCTGACATATTAATATCACTCCTGAAGAAGAGTGTGTGCTGAATAACGTTCATATTTTAACTTTTTTTGTAACTTTTATAGTTTTTTGTGATATGTCCATTTGTTTACAAGTAGGTCAAAAACTTCAGTTTCATAGTTTCATCTGAGAAGAATGCTACTCTGGCAGGAAATCTACAAGTTTCAGAAGGTGTGAAATTCCACTCAGACTTGGTGTGAAAGAGTTAAGAATATGGAGAGACTACTGTCTTTAATGCCTTCATGTAGTGTACTGGGCATGAAAGTGTAATAGAATTTGAAACCCTGTACTGATGGAGTGCTGTGTGTCTGGTCTTGAACCATGTCTCTGTGACAATGCATATATCGATGTCCACCTCCACTTCTTGTCCTGTTCACGTTTTATAAAACAACTGTGTAGTACTAACTACTAGCTTGACATATCTCTATAACTGCCTACAGACCCTTGCATCATCTGGGACAAGACTGTGGGTCACCAAATAGGCTGTGGCCTGCTTCTCTTCTTGGGATTGGTGCTAACAATTTGCTTCTGGTGAGAGAAGAAGCAGAGGTGTATTATATCTCAACAGAGTGAAGCTGTGGTGAGACCAGCATTAGTAGTAGCCAGGCAGTAGCCATTCATGTGACTCCCCTCTTTTCATCATTCTTGACAAGCTAATCCTTTGTTTTCAGTAAGTACTGCTTGATTTCTTTCTAACTTCAGAATATCTGCCTAAATATTTCATCCTTAAATTTTCAAGGTCTGTTATTAGTATTAGTTTCCCCGCAAGTGCTTGGAAGTGCTGTGTACAGACTCAGAAACCTTGAGTGACATTTTTCCTGTAAAAGCACAATTGAAATTTCTCTAATATCTAGATGCACACAAGATAACTAGTTTGCAATGACAAGCACTGTACACATAGTTGCAAACCAGATACTCCTGACAGTAATTGATATTCTCACTCCAACAGTCTAATCAATAAAAAAGGGTCTATTGCCATGGATATGAATTTTCCTACTGTCTCCGTTATTGGCTTGTTGGATATGGGCATCCCGCGGCAATGTAGAAATTGCCTCATGTATATTGACAACCAGTTAATTCTCAAACAAACTGACACAGTATGTGAGACACACAATGTCACTGGAGGCAAAGCTCTCACATAAAAGTACTCCTAATGCCAATAAGGTTGTCAGTATTACACGTGCTGCACCCATCGTGCACAGTTCAAAACAGACATATAGACCAACATATAATAAGGCACTTACACGTAACCTACCTAAACCATAAAGACCTCCTAGACAAAGTACACATAAGAAATGCCCTCAGCATCCCCAAATGCACTCTTTCAAAACAACACTCACATCAACACATATCTCATGGAGCCTCTACCTCTAAGCCCATAAGGCAAGTCACCACACAATCCAACATTCTAGTCATTGGAGACTCCATTGTGAGACACACTGATGTCTCTCTCACCAGGCTGAGTAAGGAGAAAGTTACGGTCAGTTGCTTATCAGGGGCTAGGATCCGCCACATTACGCATGCACTCAGGTCATTGGATCACAATTACCAATATGACTCAGTCATAGTTTATGTGGGGATAAATGACCTGAGACGTACCTCCCTAGACTGTATGAAGAGAGACATCATAGAGCTTTTGGGATATGTGTCTCAGGCTGGTATGAGCCTAGCACTGAGCAGCATTTTACCTTCTCCAAGGATGATGCCACAATATGTATAAAAAATAATTAACTTTAATAATTGGCTTAGTTTCTGGTGTCATTCTAAGGGTGTGCAATATTTATCAGCATGGAAGGAGATGGGCAACAGACTACACTGCTTTGCCAGGTATGGTCTGCACTTCTCCCCTCTAGGCTTTCGAATATTAGCTAAAACATTGTCTTCCCCCATAGTGCCTTTTTTAGGAAATGCCAAACAAATCAAAACCAAGAAAATCTAAAGGTATTACTGCTCAATGCTAGGAGCCTAAACAAAAAACTCCACTGCCCAGAAGCTCTCTTTACCCTAGAGAATGCTGATGCCTGTGCAGTCTCATAGACGTGGTTTAAAGCCGTGGAGAGCACACCAGCAGTGCAGGGTTAAAATGCCTTCCACACATTTAGACCAGCTACTTCACAGGCAGGGACTATAGGTGGAGGTGTCTCTATATACATCAAAAATAAATATACTTCAAGGCTGGTCAAACAGGACAATGCACTTGAGCTGCTCCTTGTTCAAATCACCATAGGTAAAATCCAGTACCACTTGCTATAGGTGCCCCTCTATGACCCAGGAAACCCATACCATGTATTTAAACTTATTAGAAACACCAACCATCCAACCCAATACCATATTCATGAGTGACTTTAATTACTCCACTATTAACTGGGAATTTTATACATCAAACTTACATGCAGAGATTCCTGGATTTTGTAAACACAAACTCCCTGGACCAGATGGTCAATACACCAACCATACTGGATCTGGTCCTCACTAATATGGGAGAGTGCTGTAGACTTCCTACTGTAATGTCAGACGACAAAATGGTTTCCTTTGAAGTAAAAATAAAACCTGGACCCCCCAGCTAAACCGAGAATATTCAGGAGCTATTCTAAGGCTAACCTCCTGCTATTAATTGAAAACCTGGAAAAATTTCAAGCCCCTATAAACACTGAGAACATGTCTGCCTATGCAGAACTGTTCACAGAACCGCTATACAAGCATGTTAATAGCTGCATAGAGGCAGCTGTACCCACCAGGAAGAAATACAGAACTAACTCAAAAAACAAGCCACCCTGGTGGAATCACAAAACCAATCGGATGTATAACAGGAGGAAAAAATCATGGCAAAATTAGGAGGTGCACCACCCAGCAGGATAAAAGTACTCTCATTAAACTAAATGAACAAGGTGGAGGACAAATGAAGTCTACCAAAGCCAAATTTGAGGTAAGTTTGGCCTCCCAGGCCAAGGACAAACACAAAGCATTTCTTAGCTATGTCCGCAACCTCAAAGGCAATACACAATTGTGTGCAGAGCTCATAGGTTCATAGGTAGGTACTAGGCTATCTGCCCAAAGGCATTTATAAGCCTAGCCAGAATGTGTTGGCTTTCACCACCCCCTTAGATTAGTTCCCTGTGCCTCTGTCCAGTAGAGCCACTGAAGTGATCCCTGGGGTAAACTTTCTGTTTCCCATCCACTCGTCAAGGTTTCTCTTGAAGAGTGCTAGTGAGGAACTCTGCCTAATGTAGATTGGAATCTTGTTCCAAAGCATGGGAAGTCTCTGGGACAACAATCTATCCCTCCAGCACGTCCTATTTATTGTTGTGGTGAGGTTTAGATCCCTAGAGCGTGTGGCTCAAGGGGATAAGGTTTTCTTTAGGTGGAGCATGCCCATCAATTCTGGGTTGGACATGGCCTTGTATGTCAGGCAGAGATCACCAGTGAGCAGGCGGTATGCAACCGAGTACAGCTGGAGTTTCTTCAATCGAGCTGCTTAGGTCATCTGTTTGAGGCCAGTGATCCTCTTGGTGAGGTACTTCTGTGGTCTTTCCAGCTGTTGCAGGGATTTTGTAAGGTACATCCCAAATGGGGCATTGTACTCTATGATGGGTCTGATGAGTGATGAGTAGAGGGGCACAATGACTTCTTTTGATCTGGATGCAAACCCTTTTGTGATTAGGTGGGCCACATAGAAGGATTTTCTAACCACTTTGGCAATGTGATTATCAAAGGAGAGGTTACTATCTACTTGGGTCCCCAGATCCCTTATTATGTTTTCTGTATTTAGGGGACTACCACCTATGCGGCAGTTTGTGGGTACTTTGTTATTTCCAAAGGGACGCTTGAGACCATGATTTTGACGCCAGGTATCTGTCTCAGTGAGACCCTTTTGGAGGATGTCTGTGTCAGCCGGTGAGTCAATTATAGCCCCTAGTTTGCAGTCGTCTGCGAACTTTGTCAGCCATAGTCCCCCTGTGCTTGTGTGTACCACTGAGAAGTATATGCCGAACAGGAGGGGTCCTAGGACTGAGCCCTGGGGAATGCCACTTGTAACCAGTTTAGAGTCAGACCTAGCTCCCGCAACTCTCACCATGTGGGTTCTGTCCATCAGTCAATTGGCAGCCTATCTTGTGACATAGAGGTTTATGTTCAGGCTGGTGAGCTTGTTTATAATACCAGAATGGGGAATGGTGTCGAAGGCCTTTGCGAGGTCTAGGTATGCTGTGTATACCACCTTTCCCTCATCTATAGCCTTGGTAACTGTCTCAAAGAAGTCCACCAGGTTTAGGAGGCATGATCTGCCCTTAACAAAGCCGAAATGGGTAGGGTCCAGTGTTTGGAGGTTCCCAATGTGTCTGTTAATGAGTTCCATGATGATGCGCTCCATAGCCTTGCAGACCAAGCTAGTCAGGCTTATAGGGCGATAGTTCCCGTGGTCTGTTGTGGCTCCACCTTTGTGGAGCGGAATAGCCATTGCTGTGCACCACTCTATAGGTATGTAGCCTGTGGAGAGGCTGAGTTTGAACAGTGTGTTTAGGTGAGGGGTTAGTTCGTCTTTGAGCTCGTGTGGGACGCAGCCTGGGACACCGTCCGGTCCCATTGATGCTGTGTTTTTGGCTTTGGAGAGGGCTATTTTAACCTGAGTGTCTATGATTTCAGGGGCTCTACATTCTTCTGGTATGGTAATGGGCCCTTCTGTGGGTGAGGGGGGGTGAAGTTTGCACTGAACCTGTCTGCCAAGATGTTGACAATATGGAGCCACCTATACTGAGCCAGAAGATGAAACAAACCTCCTGGCTGATAAATTCAGCTCCAACTTTACTCCTGTCTCCCCTTCAACCTTCCCTCAGGAAATATCATCAAATATAACTCCCTCTACTGTCACTAGGGAGCAGGTCCTTAATGCTCTCTCTAAGACCAAGAACACTGGATCAGTGGGCCTAGACAGTATCCCAGGATGCCTTCTAAATAACATGAAACATGACCTGTCAGGGCCTATGGAATTACTACTTAACTGAAGCCTTCAAAGAGGCTTTGTGCCTCATGAATGGAGAAAGGCAGTAGTCATCCCTCTGCACAAAGGTGGGCCATCTACAGACCCTGGAAACTACAGACCCATAAGTCTCACTAGTCTTATATGTAAAGCCATGGAAAGAATTATCATGCAGATGATCAATAGAGATATAGTAAACCTCCAGACACTGGACCCAACCCAGTTTGGTTTTGTAAAGGGCAGATCATGCCTACTGCACTTAGTGGACTTCTTTGAGAAGGTCACCAAAGCAATGGATGAGGGCAGAATTGTTCACACTGCCTACCTTGACCTGGCCAAGTCATTTGACACAATACCTCACTTGGGCATTGTTGACCAGCCCAAGAGGTTAGGTTCAAACCCGTATGTCACCCAGTGGATAGCCAACTGGCTCACAGACAAGACCCAGGAAGTTAGAACTGGGGAGTCCACCTCTACAAAGAGGCCAGTCACAAGTGAAGTCCCTCAGGGATCAGTCCTTGGACCGCTCTTTTTTGTCTTTTACTTCTCAGAAGTCAAAGCGAATGTCAGTGGTCTCTGGCTGACTCAGTTTGCAGATGACTGCAAATTAGGAGCTGTCATTGAATCTCACATTGACACAAATGTTCTCCAGGAGGGGCTGACACAGATAAACGACTGGTGTCAGAGTCATGGGCTAAAACTAAATGCCAAGAAATGCGTAATAGTATCCTTTGAAAAGTCATCCATCCCTGGTAACTATCATATTGACAACACACCCCTTAGAGTTGACACAGTAGTCAGGGACTTATGGACACACATAAATAGTAATCTAGCCTTTGATCATCACATGTCTACAGTGGTGAGGAAATCATTCTATGTTGCAGAACTTGTAAACAAAGGTGCGGCATCTAAGTCCAAGGAAGTCATTGATCCACTGTATTTGGCATTCATCAGACCTGTTATTGAGTACAGTGCCCCCTTTGGTATGTACCTAACCAGGCATATCCAACAACTGGAACATCCACAGAGGTTCCTCACTAAAAGAATACAGGGCATAAGTAATATGTCCTATGCAGACCACTTCAAGGCCCTATCCCTGTATTCTGTCTCGTACAGGCTTTTGAGGGGAGATCTATGCCTGGCATACAGGGCATTGTCAGACCCCACTCTGATGGACCTCCTGCATATCCACAAAACAAACAGTACCAGAATTACCCATTCAAAAGACTTAAACCTTGCCTGTGATATAAATAGGACCTGCTGGAAAGATAGGTATGTGTCCCAGAGACTACCCCGTCTGTAGAACAGGCTCCCCATCCATGTGAAGCAGAGTTCCTCCCTAATCCAATTCAATTGCAACTTAGACAATTGGATGGGAAACTGGAAATTCATCCCTGGTTTGGCACCTATGTCTCTGATGCAGACAGGTAACCTGTAAATGGTTCATCTCCCAGGCCCTTGCTTACACTTATCAAGGGTATCAGAACTTTGGGATGCATAGCTAGGCTTAAAAAGGCCTTTGTGGTCGTTAACCTAGTAAAAACCTATGAATGTTCTTTTTCTATCAGTTTCACATCCTGGTATAACTACATTGTCCTTTTACTAACTACTAGTCCTTGTTCTCAGTATAAATGCTTTGTCCTTTTACTAATTGCTAGTTTCACATGCTGGTATAACTGCGTTGTCCTTTTACTAACTACTACATTCACTATTCGGTATAACTACATTTTCCTTTTACTAACTACCAGTTTCACATCTTGGTACAACTGAGTTGTTCTTTTACTAACAATTAGGTTCACATGTCAATATAACTGTGCTGTTCTTTTACTAACTAGTAGTTTTGCATCTCAGTATAACTGCAATGTTCTTTCACTAACTACTAGTTTCACATGTTGGCAGAACTGTGTTGTCCTTTTACTAACCACTTGTTTCACATCTTGGTAGAATTGCTTTGTTTTTTGATGAACTACTAGATGTTAAGTTGTCAGTCTCGCCTTCATTCTTGCTGGATGGGTTCGGAGCCGAACCTCTGCTCCGACTCGGCCTATACTAAAGCTCGAGAGCTAATTTTAGTGGCTCGAGGCAACCCTATATCCCATTATGCTAGGCGGTAACTACCCAGATCTCGTTTGCCGCTTACGTTAGCGAGGTTGCTCTTTTTACTGGCTCAGGTTAGTGACTGTTTTTTCTCACAAAAATCCTAGTATTTTCCTTAGTTTTCCCCTTAGTATACTTTTTAGTCTTTTATAGGCTAGTTTCTGTTAAATTTAAAGTTTAGTCTCTATATTTTATCCCTTATCCCTGTCATACTCCCTCTCCCTAGGTTAGGCCTTAGGCCCTTCCATTTTATTTTAATTCCCTCACAGGGATTATTTACTGTTTGTGTGTTCCCCTGTATCCCTGTATCCCTATTTGTTGGGGTGTGTGTTTTTTTTTTCCTCCTAACTGTGGTTTTCCTTTCAACTTCTCAATGTCGAAGGAGACAAAGGTCTCAGGCTTCAAGAAGTGTGACTTGTGCTGTCAGAAGATGTCTCTGACAGACGGTCACACTTCTTGTGTTTATTGCCTGGGACCCCTGCACCTGCAGGACTCTTGCTCAGTGTGCCATGCTTTTAACCCTAGAGTCCTGCAGGAGTGCAGGATTAAATTAATATTAAGGGGCTTGTTAAAGCCCGAAGGTTCCCCGGCTAAGTCTGTGCCAGGGAAGCCTTCGAAACCACCTAAACTGTCGGCTCTGAGTTTCAAGCCCTCGCATGGTGGTTCATCACCTGCGACATTATCGGCTCCGGCTGGAGCCGATACCTCAGTATCGCAGCTACCTGCATCGGCTCCAGCTGGAGCAGATACCTCTAAGACTCTGTCTTCAAAGTCGGCTCCGGCTGGAGCCGACGTGTCTTCGGCTCCATCAGCTCCATTAACCCTGATGCCCTCCGCACGAAAGAGGTCCAGATCTCCATCAATGGAGTCCATACATTCGGCTCCGAAGTCACCATTACTCTCGGAGTGGAGCCATCGGAGCCATTCCTCTCGGTCGTCCAGACTTTCCGATCATGACCTTGAGAGAGTGGTAAGTAGACTAATAAAGTCTCAGGCACTGGCCCAAATGCTTCATAGCCCATCTCATCAGACAGCGGCTACGTCCATACAACAGACTATTCCTCTTTCGACTCTACCCCAGTGTTCGGAGCCGGAGCTCCTCGGAGCTATGACCGTTTTGACATCGGAGCCGATACCTCCCCCTTCGGCCCCGTCGTCTGCTCCGATCTCGTCCATGGTGGAGGGATCCAGGCGCTTGGACTCTCTCGCCGGCTCTGAGGGGGCGAGTGGCATCGGACCCTTCTCCGACCCCGTTCTCCCTCTCGGAGCATCGGCGTTGGTGAGTTCGGCCCTGACATCGGCTTTGGAGCCGTCCTTGTCGGTGCTGGCTGGGGTTCCTAGCGCTTCGGAGCGGGAGCTCTCTAGCCTGCCTGACAGGGGCGCCTTCGAGATCATGAGGAGCGTATTGGCCCCAGTGCCTGCTCTACGGTCAGCTCCATCAGCTCCTCCCACAGTAGTGCCTGCTGATGTCTCTTCCTACTCTCTCGCCCCCGGTCATCGAGACCCAACATTTCAGGTTTCCCCATTGGGAATATCCTCCTCTTCCGAGGTTTCCCCTGATCCGTCAGGTGAACCCCCGCGTAAGAGGACATGTAAGAGGAAGCATGTGGACTCCCCCGAGTCCGTCACATCGGATGATCAACTTGGATGAGTCGGAAGGATCCCCATGGTCCCCCTCTGAGGATGTCTCCTTCTCTGACATCCTTGAAATCCTTAAACAGAGGGGGAACTGGTCTTCCCTTAATCCTTCCGAGGATGAGTCGGTTTACCTGGAGGCTTTTGGTTCTCGACCCTCCACCTCCTGGGTGTGTCCGCCCTTCAACCCCCTTATGGAAGTGGTGGCACAAAAGGCGTGGATGGCCCCTGACTCGTTGGAACTCACCCCATGGAGGCCTTCTAAATTTATAACAGCCCCTCCTGATAAACACTTTTTATCCAAAGGTGTCCCAGTTGATGCCATGGTGGTGGCGGTGGCCACTAAGAAGGAACTGGCTGATCCTTCAGTACCTATCCATCCGCCTAACAAGGAATCTAGGACAATGGATAGGTACGGCAAGCGGATGTTCTCGTCAGCGACCTTTGCCATGCGGTCGCTGAACTACTTATGCCACTTCACCCATCTTCAAAGAGACATTCTTAAAGAACTGGGTGAGGTACTACAGGATCCAACAGCTGCTGGGTCTCAGGAAAAAATTAACTCACAGCTAGGAACCCTGAATTCTATTGTCAACTCCTCCATGCAGCTTATTTCATATGCAGCCGATGGAGCATGTAGGGCCGCAGGCACAGGTGTGGATTTGAGCCTGTATGCGGCTTTGTAACTTCGCAGACCCCTTCAAGGCGTCTTTCACTAACTCCCCCTTTGATGGTTCAGCATTGTTTGGATCTCAAGTGAAAGATACTTTGACCAGATGCGAACAATATGGCAAGACTCTTTCTGCCGTAGGAGTCCATTTTTCTACCCCATCTAGACCATATCCTAAGGGTCAAAAGGGTGGAAAAATGTGGTTCCGTAAATCACACAATCACGCCTGACGCAAGAGGTCAGTTCACCCCTAGAGGCAGAGGGGGGAACAACAACAACAGACACCGCCCAAGAGGCAGAGGGGGTCTGCAGAACCAGGGTAGCAGTGAAACCCTCTCTGACAAACCCTTCCAGCATCCTTGAGGTGTTGCCCGACTGTCCACCTTCGGAGGCAGTTGGGGGAAGATTAGCGCTGTACCCACAAGCCTGACTCTCCCTCACTCAAGACAAATGGGTGCAGTCGATCATATCCGAGGGTTACAAAATCCCCTTTATCCAAACCCCAATGATTCAAATGGGGTCTCTTCCAGACGTTCCACCCAGTCTAAGGGAACAAGCAGCACTAGAAATATCAAAGCTGCTAAAAAGAGAGCCATCCAGCCAGTCCCAGCAGACCAGCTAGGATCCGGAGTCTACTCAAAGTTCTTTTTGGTACCAAAAAAAACAGGGGACTGGAGGCCAATATTGGATCTCAGCAATCTAAACAAGTTTGTAAAAAGAACAAGGTTCTGGATGGTCACGCTACAGTCCATTTTACCCCTTCTGGGCAAGGACAATTGGATGTGCTCAGTGGACCTTCAGGATGCGTACTATCACATCAAAATGCACAGGCGCTCCAGAAGGTTTCTCCGCTTCAAGCTGGGAGCCAGTCACTACCAGTTCAGAGCCCTGCCCTTTGGTCTTACTACAGCCCCCTGAGTGTTCACCAAATGTATGGCAGTAGTTACGGCTCACCTGAGACGTCAAGGATTCCAGGTGTTTCCATATCTAGACAACTGGCTCCTCACTGCCACCACCAGGCGTCAACTTCTTCTAGCCAGAGACTACACCATCCACATTTGCAAAGAGCTAGGTATCTCTCTAAATTTCGAAAAGTCTGCCTTGTCGCCTTGTCAGTCTATTACCTTCATAGGCGCCACCTTGGACACCGTTCAGCTCTCAGCAAAGTTAACGGAGCAGAGGGACTTAGATATTCAAAGTCATGTTCACGTCCTTCTTCAGAACAACAAAGTTCAGGCCAGGTATGCTCTGAAGGTGTTATGTCTCATGGCGGCAGCCATCATGCTCCTTCCCCTTTCCCGCTTTTACATGCGGCTTCTTCAATGGATGCTTTTCTCCCAGTGGTCCTTCCAACAGCTCCCTATGACACACAAGATCCTAATAACTCTATCTTGCAGAAAACATCTGTCTTGGTAGATGTTCTCCCCTCAAGTCCATCAAGGCAGACCTTTTACTCCTCCCCCCCGGTCACCACATTCACAACGGACACCTCCCTGATTGGGGGGGGGGGGCATTTTCAGGGCAGGACAGTCCATGGCACATGGCAACCCTTCGAATGCCACTTGCACATAAACGTCCTGGAGATGAGAGCAGTGCTTTTGACGTTGCAAGCCCTTCAAGACTCTCTTCCCCTGGGGACGATTGCAATTCAGACGGAAAATATGTCCATAGTATGGTATATCAACAAGCAGGGCGGAACCAGGTCATATCCCCTGTGGACTCTGGCAATGGGCAATCTCTTCTCAGCGGTTTCTGATAGCAACGCACATCCCCGGGAAGTCCAACGTCATAGCGGACAGGCTGAGCAGAGCTGTTCTCATGCCTCATGAGTGATCTCTCAAGCAATCGGTGACGGACAAAATATTTCGGAAGTGGGGGCTTCCTTGCTGCGATCTTTTTGCAACACCACAAAACAGCAAGTGCCTTGACTTCTTCACACTCTTCCCCCTTTCAGGCCATCCCCCAGAGATGCTTTAGTCCACGATTGGCCTCGGGGACTTCTTTACGCCTTTCCCCCCTTTCTGTTAATCACACAAACAATTCAGAAAGCTACCGCCTTGAGGGCCAAGATGATCCTCATTGCCCCTTATTGGCCTCGACAGATATGGTTCCCTTTCCTGCATCGCTACCTTTTGGAGCAGCCTTGGCATCTGGATCCAATGCCAGATCTTTTGACCCATCAATCAGGGCAGCTGCACCAATCCCTCCAATCTCTCAACCTCACAGCTTGGTTGCTCCACTTCCGTCCCTAGCCAGGCTTCCAATGATTTTAAATTCTGTCCGCGATATTATCGTAGCTTCCCTTAAATCTTCCACCAGAAGGATCTATGCTAGTAAATGGCAACGCTTTTCCTTTTGGGCAAAGGCTAGGAACATAGATCCCTTCACTGCTCCAATACACTCGGTCTTGGATTTCCTAGCCGAAATCTTTCACTCAGGATCTTCTTCCTCCACAGTAAAAGTTCAGCTAGCAGCCATCTCATGTTTTCACATAGGCTTGTCGGACTCCAACATCATGTCCCATAAGCTTTGCAAGGCATTCCTCAGAGGTATCTTTTTACTCAGGCCTCCGATCAAAGACCCCCCACCACAGTGGGATTTAAACTTAGTTTTAGCATCCTTGATTCTCCCTCCCTTCGAACCAGCGGCCACCTGTTCCTTGAAGTTACTTTCCTGGGAGACACTATTCCTAGTCACCATTACGTCGGCTAGGAGAGTATCTGAACTTCATGCCCTCTGCATTCACCCACCTTACTTACTGTTCCACAAAGACAGGGTTTCTCTAAGAACTAACCCATCTTTTTTACACAAGGTAGCTTCTCAGACAAATTTAAATCAATCTATTGATCTTCCAGTTCTCCTTCCTAATTATTCAAACAGGGTGGAACAAAAACTACATTGTCTGGACATTCATCGTCTATCTGGACAGAACTAAACAATTCAGGAAATCTGATCAACTTTTTTTATCTTATGCTGAGAGTAAAAAGGGTCTTCTGGTATCTAAAGTAACCCTGTCTAGGTGGCTGTCTTCTGTGATTACCTGTATTTATCAACTCAGAGGTAAAGAATTCCCTTCTAGGCCAAGAGCCCATTCAACCAGGGCGTTGGCTACATCTACACCCTTTCAAGCTAGATTACCAATAGACACTATCTGTGCGGCTGTCACATGGGCCTCTCCTCATACTTTCATTACACATTACAAATTGGACATGGCCTCCAGAAACAGGGCAAATTTTGGTTCCACCATTCTCAAGCGTCTGTTCCAATGAGCCACCCAGGATAAAGGTGCTAGGGATGCGGTCCCATCCAGCAAGAATGAAGGCGAGATTGACAACTTAACATTGAGAAGTTATGTACCTACCATAACGTTCCATGTTAGTTGTCTTCTCTCACCTTCTTTCTTGCGTCCCGCCCACCATCCCCCTACCCTGGACAGACCGAGAGGTTCTTCCCCTTTTTACAATGGACCTTATCTTGCATTATTCCTAGCTCAGACAGTTGGTCCTGGGTTAGATTCAACTTCAGGTAGTGATATTTTTGGAGTTCTTCCTTCTCCTCCTCCACCTCAGAGGGGAGACTGAATTGGCTATGGTTTCTTAGCTACCAAATGAGATCTGGGTAGTTACCGCCTAGCATCATGGGATATAGGGTTGCCTCAAGCCGGTAAAATTAGCTCTTGAGCTTTAGTATAGGCTGAGTCAGAGCCAAGGTTCGGCTCTGAACCCATCCAGCAAGAAAGAAGGCGAGAGAAGACAACTAACATGGAACGTTATGGTAGGTACATAACTTCTCATTTCATATCCTGGTAGAATTGCTTCATCCTTTTACTAACTACTAGATCTGATGATGTCAGTTTTCACATAATCCTTGACTGTGGGCTGTGTTCCGAGCCACGGAACTGACTCTGCCGTTTTTCCAGTTCTCGCCTCCCAAACTCTCAAGCTAGGCTCTACCCATAATTCTCCTTACTAAATTACCTCAGATCTCGTTTGCTGCTTTGTGGTGTCAGACACGTCCAACCTATCTCTCTAGCTTTGGCATTATAATATTGTGAGTTTCTAATCTTTTTGTCTTTATCTCCTTTTTTCCTATAAATGTTCTGTATTTGCTATATTCTCTGTAGTTTCTACCAGCTCCTCTCTTATTTTAGTACATGAGTGAGTGCTTTCTCCCTTACCTTACTTTCTACCATTGGGTAGTTTAACATACCATTGCTGGTACTTCCATTTTCTGCTTCCTTTACCTCAGGGTAATCTTTAATACCATCTTTGGTAATTTTCACCCTTTTCCTGTAATTTTTTCAAAAAAAAAAAAAGAGACTCTCTTTATCCATTTCTCTTTCCTCTGAGTGTGTGTATTAGAGTGCATTAGGCCTTTATTTTGTTACCATGGCTGATAAATCTGGCAAGAGCATCCCTTACTTTATTTAAGAGGTGCCAAAAATGTAACAGAAAAATGCCCAACTCAGATGGACACATTTTCTGTGTATATTGTTTAGGTGCTGTTCGTCTCCAGGAGAATTGTGCTGTTTGCCATGGTTTCTCCCCCAGAACCTTGACTGAGCACAGAAACAAACTTATTTTAAAGGGACTCCTGAAGAATAATTTTGAAGAGGCGATAGCTGATCCCAAGACTGAAGCCAGCTCTTCCTCTTCTTCAGCTTCATCATCCAAAACCAAAAAATAACCACATTCATTTCCAACAAGTTCCTCGGAACTGCCTGCTAAATTGACCAAACCACCTATGGCGTCAGCTATATCTTCAGCACCAGTAGGTGAAGATGAAGATGATTCAGCATTGAGACCAACTTTGGTGCAGACATCTGGAGCTTTGGTACTAACTGAATCATTGGTACAGAAATAGCCTTGTCCTATTTCCTTACTAAGGACCTCTTATACTCCATTAGTGTTTTTGGAACCGAGACCCCCTAGATCCCCATCAGCCTCATCTGTTCGGTCTACTAAGAGATTTTTTGAGTCAGATATTATGAGACTGGTCGCCCAGTTCCTGACGGCGAGGGGATTGCCTCCATCATCGGTTCCAAGCCAACCCAACTCAACTCCAGAGCTGGTCCTTCCTCAGTGCCCATTCAGATTCTTCCTCTGACTCCAGCCGACATTTCGTAGCCCCTTGTATCGTCTTTCCCAGCTCTGACTACCTTGTTGCTGGTTAGATCTACTTCTCCAGCACTGATGATTGCCTTGAGCTCTTCCTGTTTGTCAGAACTGGAGACCTCCCAAGGTCGAGGTTTCATTGCTAGTTCTGAGGGGCAGGGTACAACTTTGATATCTTAGGAGCCCTCCATGCCCCTCGGGGCCTCAGCATTCATAAGCTTGTCCTTGGCTTCTTCCTCTGAGGTGGCTTCCTCTGTCCAGGGTGGGACCACAGTTCCAAAGGAGTCTGTTTCAGTTCTGGACTCTTATCCCTCTATGGCGGGGCTTGCCTTTCGGGCCATGGAGAAGGCTTTGTCCATTGAGGACTCACAGTCTATGCCATCCCATGTCAAGCCAAGTATTTTGTACATCTCCTCGATGGTAGCTTCCTCCAGGCTCATCCCTGGGGCAGAGGGCATAGACGCCTCAGGAACGAGCCACCATGGTGATTTCTTCTTGGGATAACTCTCTGGAACATCCCACAGAAGAGGTACCTTTGAAGAAAAAGTGCAAGAGGAAGCACTTGGACTCCCTGTAAGAGTCTTTTACAGGGGATACTGATTTCAATGAAGGGGAAGGTTCCCATAGGTTACCCCCTGATGATGTTTCCTTCAGGGATATCCTAGAAATCCTGAAACAGAGGGGTGGCTGGACATCCCTTCAACCTTCCTCAGGGGAATTGGTGTTCCTGGAGGCTTTTCATGCCAAGCCCTCTACCTCTTGGATCTCTCCATTTGCTGACAGTCTTATTAAACTGATCGTTCAGTAGGCTTGGAAGATTCCTGACTCCATTGAGCCGATCACTAAGAGATCTGACTGGATTTTGTCTGCCCCTAAGGTTGAGCAACATTGGGATAAGGGTATTCCTGTAGATGCCATGGTGATAGTAACAGCCACCAAAAAGGAACTTCAAGAAGAAAGTCCTACTATCCATCCTCCTAACAAGGAGTCTAGGACTGTGAATAGGTTTGGGAAGCACGAAGATGCTTCAACGACCTTTGCTCTCAGGTCCTTGAATTATATGGCGCACTTCACTAGGTTGCAAAGAGATCTGATCAAAGAGCTTTCAGGCACTCTCACATGAGCAGTAGCTGAAGGGGTCTGAGATAAGGTTACCTCTCAGCTCGCCACCCTTGAATTGATTTCCAATTCGTCCATGGGGCTATTTGATCATGCAGCTGAGAGAAGCGAGGACAAGAGCAACAGGTTCAGCCATAGCCATCAGGAGACATGTGCTTGTGTGACTTTGTGGAGCCATTTAAATCTTCATTCGTTAATGCTCCATTTGACGGATCATCCCTGTTTGGACTCAGGATTAAAGACACACTAGCCAGATGTGAGAAAGATGGGGAGACGCTTTCTGCTGTGGGCATACACTTCTCCACTCCTCACTGGCCCTACTCTAGGAACCAGAGAAGTGGGAGGCTATGGTTCAAAAAGACCCAAGGGCCTTTCCAAGACTCACATGGCAATGACTTCTCCTGGAGCAGAGGGAGATGTAATAATGGAAGACGCTGTCCAAGAGGCAGAAGTTGCCTGCAGAACCAGGGGTCCAGAGATCCTTCTCAGGTAACTCCTACCACCGCTTCTGAATGAAGGCCAGATTGCCTTCCTCTGGAGACTGTCAGGGGATGATTATCCCTGCACCAGTCTGCGTGGCTACAGATGACAACAGACAAATGGTTGTAGGGGATCATTTCCAGAGGATACATTATTCCCCTTTCAATAAATCCAAAAAAATCAAAAAAGACTCCCAGACATTTCACCCAGTCACAGGGAAGCAGCAGTCTTAGAAATCCAAAAAACTGCTCGACAGAAGAGTCATCCAGTCAGTCCCACCAGACCAGAGAGAATCCGGAATCTACTCAAGGTTCTTTTTAGTGCCCCAAAAAACAGGGGACTGGAGACCCATTTTGCATCTCAGTTGAAGAAGTAAGTTCAAAAACCAAATTTTGGATGGTCTCTGTACAATCATTACTTCCATTTTTGGAAAAAGATGACTGTATGTGCTCAGTAGATCTTCAGGGTGCATATTACTGCATAAAAATGGACAAGCTCTCCAGAAGATTCCTGCACTTCCAGCTGGGAGCCAGTAGCCAGTCACCATCAAGGCACTGCCCTTTGGCCTCACCACAGCCCCCAGGGTGTTCACCAAATGCATGGCAGTGGTAGCAGTGCATCTCAGACTGCTAGGGTTCCGAGCATTTCCATATCTCGAGTGGCACCTTACCACTTCCACCAGGCATCAACTTGTAAAGGCAAGAGAGTACACCCTTCATCTTTGCATCACCTTAGGAATCACAATAAATTACAAAAAATCCCATTTAGAATCCACACAACACCTGGAACTCATTGGAGCTATACTAGACACAGTCATGTGATTTGCATCACTCACATAAGAGAGGCTACAGAGAATCAGATCACAGGTAAACCACATCATTCAGAACAGAACTGTTCCAGCAAGACTCATCATGCAGGCTCTAGGGTTAATGGAAGCCTCTATTACCCTAATTCCCATGGCCAGATATCACATGCAGATTCTTCAATGGCTTCTGGACTCCCAATGCTCATCATTAAACCAACCAATGTCTCATCAGATTTTGATCACCAGTCATTGCAAGCAAGACTTATCTTGGTGGCTCATTTCCATGGAAATCTTGTCGGGCCGTCCCTTTGTCCTACCTCAGCTCCAAGCCCTAGTGACCACAGATGCTTCCCAGATATGGTGGGGGACATTATCTGGGAAGGACAGTCCAAGGCACTTGATCCCAGATGGAGGCCAATTTGCATATCAATGTTCTAGAGATGAGGGTGGTGCTGTTAGCATTGTGAGCATTTCAAGATACCCTCCCCTTTGGAACAGTGGCAGTACAAACAGGCAACACGTCGGTAGTCTGGTACATCAACAAACGGTAGTCCGGTACATCAACAAACAAGGGGGAACCAAGTCTTACCCGCTTTGCCAAAAAGCCCTCTAAGAGTATGGCAATGGGCAGTTTCTTCCAACCACTTTATAATGACAATGCACATTCTGGGGAGCTCCGATGTGATTGCAACAAGTTGAGCAGAACTATCCTAATGCCTCACGAGTGGTCTCTCAATCCAGTAGTGGTGAAAAAGATATTCCACCACTGGGGTTAACCTTGCTGTGATCTATTTGCATCCCCTCTGAACAAGTGCAGCAGTTACTTTGCCCTAATCCCCCCTCCGGGGGAGTCACCCAGAGATGCTCTTCTCCACAATTGGCCCTGTGGTCTTCTGTATGCTTTTCCCCGACGACTCTGATATGTCACTTTCTAAAGAAAGCCTAGAGGTTGAAGAACAAAATAATCCTAACTGCTGTTTTATGACCTCAACAAGTGTGGTTTCCCATCCTTTGGCCTCACCTACTTCGGAAATCTCGGATTCTGGACTTAGCTCCAGACCTGTTATCTCACCCAGCAGGAATGGTTCATCGGAATCTCCAGCAGTTCAAGCTCACTGCATGTCTTGTCCAGTTACGATAATTGCCAGGTATTCCTGTCTTACTTCCCCAGTCCAACAAATCATTTTGGCCCACCACAAACCTTTAGCTCGAAAGCTGTACCATAACAATGGATAAAATTTGCTAGATGGTCACTTTACAGTAATATCAATCCCTATGCAGGACCTGTAGATAAAGTTTTAGATTTTCTGGCCTTTCTTTATCAGTCTGTCTCCTCAGCTTCTACCATTCGAGTACATCTCACTGCGATATCTAATTTTCATATAGGTTTTGATGGTTCTTCACTTATGTCTCATAAACTTTGTAAGGCCTTTTTGAAAGGAACCTTAATGCTAAGCCCTCCGTTTAAAGAGCCCATTCCTCCATGAGATTTACCCTTGGTCCTACAGTCTCTCACTTCATCCCTTTTGAACCTTTGGCAAATTGTGATTTAAAGTTTTTGACCTGGAAACCTTTGTTTTTGATAGCTATCACTTCATCCAGAAGAATATCAGAAATACAAGCCTTGGCCTGCAGGTCCCCCTATTTAATATTTCATAAGGACAGGGTCTTCCTCAGGACGAATCCATCTTTTCTGCTGAAGGTTGTCTAAGAATCAAATATAAATCAAACCTTACATCTACCAGTCTTTTTCCCTAACTTATCAAATAAGGGAGAGTGCTGTCTGCACTTATTGGATGTCCACAGGCAATTGCGTTTGTACCTTCACAGAACAAAGGACATCAGAAAATCCAACCAACTGTTCATTGCCTTTTCCTCACTTTCCTTAGGTAACTCATTTTCTAAGGTTACCTTAGCTAAATGGCTTAGGGATTGTATCACCTTTATTTATCACTCAGAGACTTCATCCACCACATCCTGTGAAAGCCCATTCAATTAGAGCTGTAGCAGCTTCTGCAGTTTTTCATGCTAGAGCTTCTTTAGATGACATTTGTGCAGAAACTACATGGGCATCTCCTCATACTTTTATTACTCATTACAAACTGGACCAGGTCTCTGGGGAATGTGCAGCATTCGGTTCGATGGTGCTCAGGAATATTCTTTCATGAGACCTCCCAAGATTCAGGTAGCTAGGGACTCTGTCCCACAGTCAAGGATTATGTGAAGATTGACAACATCAGATAAAGAAGTTGTGTCTTACCATAATGTTACAACTGTGTTATCAATCTTCACTAATCCTTGACACCCCCCTCCTACCCTCTGTCTAAGACTCTTAGTAGACTGAATATTCAAAATGACTGGCTTCGTAATAGGGACACAGATATGTTCTCTTGTTTATTACTTCTCTGTCACTATTCTAGGCAAACTCGATCTGAAGTAATTTAGTAAGGAGCATTATGGGTAGAGCCTAGCTTGAGAGTTTGGGAGGAGCGAGCTGGAAAAATGTCTGAATCAGAACCAAGCCCACAGTCAAGGATTAGTGAAGATCAACAAGGCAGAGGGAACATTATGGTAAGACATAACTTTTTTTTCACATCTCAGTAGAACTGTGTTGTCCTTTTATTAACTACTAGTTTCGCATCTCGGTAGAACTGATTTCTTTTACTAACTACTAGTTTCGCATCTTGGTAGAACTGGGTTGTCATTTTACTAACTACTAGTTTTACATCTCGGTAGAGCTGCATTGTCTTTTTAGGCAATACTAGTTTCATATCTCGGTAGAACTGCATTGTCCTTTTACTAACTAGTAGTTTTGAATCTCGGTAGAACTACAATATCCTTTTACTAACTACTAGTTTCTCATCTCTGTAGAACTGCATTGTCCATTTACTAACTACTTGTTTCATATCTCAGTAGAAGTGAGTTGTAAGTCTACTAACTAATAGTTTTTACAGCTCATTAAAACTTCATTGTCCTTTTACTAACTACTAGTTTCACAGCTCTTTAGAACTCCATTGTCAATTAGCTCTTTGCACGAGTTTCATCTCTCTAATGGCCTGATTACTCAACTACCAAAGTCTGTCCCACTGCAGATTTGACATGTTTTCAGAAGAAAATATTTAACTGTTACTGCTATATTTGGAACAGCAATGCTTAGTGTTTTTTTTTTTTTTTTGTGGTTATGTCAGTAATAGTATATTTTTGTGAATGCCATTTGCTAGATGTGCCCTAACTAATAACCCAACTGTATTTCAGTTTCTGATTTGTTTTTAGCATTTTATCACAAATCTGTCACAATAAACTGTTTTACCACTTAGAGAAGTCTGATAATCAACAATTCACTTGAAAATGTGTATTTTAACTCAGTTCACTGTAGTCAACATTTCAGTATTTGGATTGACTGTAATATTGCCACCACTAATAAATTTTGATGCTGCAGGAGAACTCGTCAGAGAATTTGAAGTTTTGGATTCAAAGGTTTAAGTAGTATCTCATTGTAGTTGGCCTCAGCAGCAAGCCAGAAAACATCCAGCATGCCTTGCTGCTGCCTGTCAGAGGTGAGGAAGGCCTTATGGTAGTTATTTAAAGACGACAACAGTGGCAGACTGACAACACTGAAAACTAACTTTCGGGTATACTGTAAGCCAAAGAAAAAGAATTTACTCTCTACATGACATTGCTTTTTATTTTTCTTTCCACCAGACATCAAGGGTTCCAAGAAGATATTCTAGTTCTAGTAGATTATCTTGTAAAGAAAGCTTAGAATTTGTATGTAGTCAGTGTGGAATGGGCAGAGGTGCTATGTGTTTTTTTTCTTTGTAGCTCTTAGCAGCATATGTCCTGTTTTTTCTTCTACCTCCTGTGTAGTCAGAGACCACTGTAGTATATACAAAAATGTAGCCGCTTTAGGGAAAGGATTTGTTTCAGGGGTCCTGAGGTAGGAGTTTATAAGGCAGGAGGCCTATAACAGTTTACAACTTTGAGTGCAACCCACAAGGAGGATTATTCCTCTGGGCAGTCAGGATAAGGAATTTTAGGAGGCAGGCTCATTCCCTTGGTAGCCAGTGCAGGATACATTGTGAGGCCAGTAAAAAAAACTTTGAAAGAAATTTATAGTGATAGAAAAGTCAAAGCTATTAGCTGGAATATTAATAACCAGCACATGACTAATAAAAGAAAACTATTCTGGCACCTTTTTTAATAATACTGGGAGGTTTGATTTCACCTATAATCGAGAAACACACAGGAGCTTGATTTGTTAGAGGGCTCCAAAAAACAAAATGGATTAGTCATATTTCTGGTAACAGTGACAGTACCCAAGAACTAGCTGGGATCACCATACTATCATCTAACTCGTCAAACATCCTCTACATTTAATGTACTCTTAAGCAATAAAACTACTATCTGCCCTACTATTCACACAAAGCTACTAGAGGTTGAGATTGACTGTCAGAATTTGATGTCCATAATTCCCAGATATGCTCAGAATTAGTCCAAAATGACAAAAAATACACTGAACCCACAGACATTGTCAACATCCTAGCTGACAGGTTCAGCGCAAACTTCTCCCCACCAAAAGGGCAAATATCTATCTCAGCAGAGTGCTGCCCCCCTGACATCTCAGATGCTCAGGTAAGAGCCACCCTCTCCAAAGCAAAAAACACAGCATCAATGGGACCAGACAGTGTCCCGGGCTGCGTCCTACATGAACTCCAAGAAGAGCTAAACCCAAACATAAAACTACTGTTCAATCTCAGCCTTACTACAGGATATGTGCCCAAAGAGTGGCGTACAGCAACAGTGGTCCCTCTCCATAAAGGTGGTGCCTCAACGGATCCTGGAAACCATCGCCCCATAAGCCTGACTAGCTTGGTCTGCAAAGCTATGGAAAGGATCATCATGGACCTCATAAATAAAGATATTGGGGACCTACAGACACTGGATCCTATCCAGTTCGGCTTTGTTAAGGGCAGATCCTGCCTCTTAAACCTGGTTGATTTCTTTGAAACAGTCACCAAGGCGATTGACGAGGGGAAGGTGGTCCACACAGCCTACCTGACCTCGCAAAAGCCTTCGATACAATACCCCACTCGGGCATTATAGATAAGCTCACCAGCTTAAATATAAACCCCTATGTCACTAGATGGATTGCAAACTGGCTCAAGAACAGAACCCACATGGTTAGAATTGCTGGAGCCATGTCAGATTCCAAACCAGTTACAAGTGGTGTCCCACAAGGCTCAGTCCTGAGACCTCTCTTGTTTGGTATATATTTCTTAGGTACAGGCCAACACGGAAGGACTGTGGCTGACCAAGTTCGCAGATGACTGCAAACTGGGCGCCATAATCGACTCTCCAGCCGACATAAGCATCCTCCAAAAGGGCCTCATAGAAACAGACAACTGATGCC
>NC_056737.1:90173690-90176190 GCF_019279795.1 Protopterus annectens
ATCATAAGAGATCTGGGAAGTCTGGTTGATAGCACCCTCTCTTTTGACCACCACATTGCCACTGTGATCAGAAAGTCCTTCTGTGTGGCACATCTCATTACTAAGGGTTTTGCATCCAGGAAGAAAGAGGTCATTCTCTCCCTCTACTCTTCCCTCATTAGACTAATCATCAAGTACAAAGCCATATTTGGCATGTACCTCACTAGATACCTACAACAACTGGCAAGGCCACAAAAAACCTCACAAAGAAGATCTTAGGCCTTAAACACTTGTCCTATATAGATAAATTAAAAAAAACTCCAACTATTCTCTGTCTCATATCACCTACTTAGAGGCGATCTGTGCTTTACTTACAAAGCCATATCTGACCCAGCTCTGTTAGAAATTGCTACAGCTAAAGAAATCCCAATCCCTCTGTACTAGATGCTCCAGAGACCTCAACCTCATTACCACAATCAACAGAACAAGCTGGAGGGACAGATTCATAACTCAGAGACTGCCCATGCTATGGAATAGACTTCATATACATGTAAAGCGGAGCACCTCACTAGCCCTCTTCAAGAGAAATCTTAATGAGTGGATGAGAAATAGAAAATTCATCCCGGGGATCACTCTGGTGGCTGTACTTGACGGAGGCACTGGGAACTACAGTTGGGTGGCATAATGCCAGGGTAATCCTATGGGCTAGGCTTGTAAAAGCTCCAGGGCCATTAGCCTTAGTACACACCTATGACCCTATATATATATTTATATATATATATATATATATATATATATATATATATATATATATGTGTGTGTATGTGTGTTTGTATGTATATATGGGACCCGGACACTTGCGCGAATTTAACTTTCACCGAAAGTCAAATTCGTGCTCACACATACCTGAAATTGCTGTTCATCGAAGCAGCAATTTCGGGTATGTGTGAATGGTGTGCCAGTCGCACTGCGGTGTGAGTAAGGGAATATTCCTTTACTCCACTGTAGTGCAACCTTGGAGTGAGAATATTTAAGTAGGGGGGGTGTGGGGGCACAGCCCCCCACATTGGGGGGTGCAGGGGGGTGAAGCCCACCTGCAAAAAGATTTAATTAGTGGTTTTGTTTTTTTTTGTTTTTTATCACAGTTTAACGGAAGCGCTTTTCCGATTAAAGAGCTTTCATTAAACTGTGATCGGTATATATGGATTCGGACACTTGCTTTTTCGAGCAAGTGTCCTAGATCCATATATACATGCACACACACACACACACACACACACACACACACACACACACACACACACACACACACACACACACACACACACACACACACACACACACACACACACACACACACACACACACACACACAGACACACACACACACACACACACACACACACACACACACACACACACACACACACACACACACACACACACACACACACGTATTGAAAAAGGAGTAAACTTTATTCCGACCCAAAGGACCTCTGTCACAAACGTAGTACTGAACCTGAAACTATTTTGCAGAAAATTGAACCTTTAACAAGGTATTAAAAGCAATATGTTTATTTATGAGCAAGGATTCTCAGACAGTCAAAGATACGATGTTCAATACTTAGGGACCACCAGCCCAAGCTACCAGCCAGCTACAGGCTCCGCTCCCCCATAAAGGAGTATCACTTTCCCTGACCAGACACTACCTCCTTCCCCATCTGATAAGTGACAAGGGAGGGTCTGACAGTGGTACCAACAGCCCACCAAGGAGAAGAAGCACATTTAACCCTCCTCTCAATCAAACCCTCAGTATCTTCTCCAAGGTTTGTGAGAATTAAATCAGAGCCTCTCTGGAAAAGAAAGCACGCAGCAAGTGGTTTATCCTCTCAACCCTTGAGAAAAAAACATTACAACAGCTCAAAAATGAGCCAAACATTACTATCATGAAGGCCGACAAGGCAGCTGGTATCATTCTAATGGACACCAGCACTTACATCAGCAAGATGGAGGCCACACTTTTCAACACAGCATACTACAAAGCTGTGTCCCCAGAGACAATCGACCTAATCTTTTTTTAAACGTAGACAAACCATTGGTGGACCTCTTATTGGAAAGACTTCATCTCCGACTGGGAGTTAGATATCATGGCAGTACCATCTCCCCAAATCGTGAAAAGGTTTGGGATCCCAAAAACTCACAAAGACCCAAACAATCCACCCCCGAGACACACAAAAAGATCAAAACGGAATATATCTCTGCGCTTCTAGATTACTACTTAAACACAATAGTTCAGGAGCCCCAGTACTACCTTAGAGACTCCTGGAAATTCCTGAACGATATCCACCAGCTACCCCCAATTACAAACCACTGCACCCTTGTCAAACTGGACATAGTAGCACTGTACAGCAGTATCCCCCACAAATAGGGGCTAGACAGTGTGGGAAAATACCTAGTCAACTGCACCCAATCCCCACCACACAAGTCCAAACATGGATTTCACTACTAGAAATAGTACTGG
>NC_056737.1:90181190-90183690 GCF_019279795.1 Protopterus annectens
TGCATATATTACTGCAATTAAACAAACCAGATTCCTGCTTTTATGTATATATTCTGTATATGTATATGTTACTGTATTTACTATCTGTAACACTATTTCTGCACCAATTTTATTTATTTATTTTACATTTGTTGACTGGGCTAGTCTAACTAGATATATGTCCATTTTCAGTAGAGGCCCGAGGAGAAAAGCCCAGAGAAAAAAACATTTTTATACATAAAGTCCACAAAAAAAAGCAGTGGAAACACAAAACAATTACATAAGTATGCAACTGTAAGGCAACATATTTTAGCAACAGTTATTAGGCTACACATAGGAAAAAACATATTGTTATTTTACAGTTTGTATAAAAAAAATAACAAAAACATTTAATGTACATGAGTTTACACAGCACAGTAACGAGGTAAAAAAAATTATTGATTCAAGTCAAATGTAGAGGATAGAGAGGTATCAGAAAAAATGTTTTTAGTTGAGGAGTATGTAGACAAAGGGAGATTAGTATCAGTCAGGATTTTAGCAGGGGCAGAGCCATTGGTTTTTAATGAAGATTTTCAATTGTTTCTTGAAAAGGTTGGTGGAAGTAAGGGATGTTATTTCTCTTGGAAGTTTGTTCCAAGTATTGCCAACAGCATTTGAGAACAGGCAGTCCCCGGATTTGTTGTTGGATTTTATGGTGGCTACTTGTAGCTTTTTAGCGGATCTTAGGGTTGGTAGATTTTTATAAGAATTGAAAAGGTTACAGAGTATGGGAGTATTTGTAGGATGATGTAAAATCTTGTGGATAAAAATGAGTTGCAGGAAAAGTAGTTGATTTTGTACTTCCAGCCATCCTAGAAGTTTAAGTTTATGGCAATGGTGGGTATGGAAAGGGGCACCGGTGGCAAATTTGGCTATGTTGTTGTAGGGGGTTGTTAGTTTATACAGATTACTTTTGGATAGGTTAGTATAGATAGGGAAAGCATAGAGAAGGGTGGAAATGAGGTGGGTTTGGGCAATCGAAATCTTAGCTGAGGCTGTGAGAAAGGGCTTGATTCTATAAAGGAATCCAAGTTTTCTTTTAACTGATTTAATAGTTGAGTTAATGTGTGTGTCAAAGTTGAGATTGTTATCTATTGTTACACTGAGGAGTTTGGTGGTGGTGTCGGGAGCAATTTCTGTGCCATTATTTAATGTCACTTTGAAACTGATAGGGGGGGACTTCTGTGTGGGAGTAAACAGTAATAATTTAGGGGGACAGGGGTTTGGGTTATGGAGGAGACATCTTCAGTGGAACCAGTTTTCAAATAAGGTAAAGACTGTTTGTGTACTAGTCTGGAGTTTTGCCTGAGAGGATGTGGCACATATCAGAGTCGAATCATTGGCATATTTTATGCATGTAGTTTGGGGAAAG
Organism: Protopterus annectens; assembly: GCF_019279795.1. Classification (NCBI taxonomy): domain Eukaryota; kingdom Metazoa; phylum Chordata; order Ceratodontiformes; family Protopteridae; genus Protopterus; species Protopterus annectens. The sequence continues at coordinate 90,182,581 of NC_056737.1, forward strand.
GAGGTTTTCATATCATTAATGAAAATAGTTGAAAGGAGTGGTCCAAGAATTGATCCTTTTGGGACTCCAAGGGTGATTGGGAGTTGAGAGGATAGGTTGTTGTCCCACAGAACTGCTTGTTTTCTGTTTTCCAGGTAGGATTGAAACCATTGAACTAATTGAGAATCGAGAAAGAGATTTAAGTATACCTATCGATAGTTGGTGGTTAACCATATCAAAGGCCTTTGAGAGGTCTATGAAAAAAGCAGAAGATAGGTTAGTATTCCTACTTTTATTAATGCAGTCTGTAAAGGATAGAAGAGCAGTTGTAGTACTAAGGTGTGGCCTGAAGTCATGTAGGCAGTCCACTAGTAGGTTATTTTAGAGGAGATGATGAAGTAATTGATGGTGGATACATCTCCATAATTTTTGCTAGGGGAGAGAGAAGGGCTATAGGGCGGAAGTTTGATAATTCATTTGAGGTACCTCCCTTATGCAAGGGGATGATATGTGACTCTTTCCAGATGGATGGGACATACGATTCAGAAATGGTTCTGTATATTAAGATAGAAATAGGGTAGGCAAGTACACCAGCTGCAGTCTGCAGGTATTCAGCTGGGAGGAGGTCATCTGATGGTGTACATGGTTTATGTTTAAGAAGCGGGGAGTGTATTAAAGATGTTGGAACAGGCTGGAAGTTAAATGTCTGGGGCAAGTTGGTTAGTGAGGGTGATTTGGTGGTGGTAACAGGTGGTAAGGTATTTGCTAGTGATTGGACTGTTTCAGAGAAAAAATTATTAAAGGTGGCAGCAATTTGGTTGGGAGAAGTTTGAGTTAAGTTAGAGGGGGTCGGTGTTTTGGACTGTCCCGGGTAGAGTAGTTTATTGATTCCTGACCAGAACTTTTGTGGGTTTTGTTGTTGAGTCTGTTGGAATTTGAGGTAGTATTGTTATTTTGTCAAGGATTATAGATTTTTTTAGTGGTATTACAAAGTTGTCTAAAGTTTAGGTGGTCAGTTGGGTTTTTAGTTTTTCTCCATTTGGACCAGAGTTGATTTCTTAGTCGAATGTTTAGCCTTGTGTCCTTAGATAGCCAGGGTGCCGATTTGCATTTAATTCTAACAGTGCAAGT
>NC_056737.1:90198690-90203690 GCF_019279795.1 Protopterus annectens
CCTACCTAAAACTGTTTTTACTGTTTAGTGTTCTACTGCAGGAATTAGGCAGCAACAACTCTAAAAGAAAACAGACTATATATTACAAAACATTTCAGCAACCTGCTGTTAAACGAGGTTACCTTTAAGACCCAAGGAAATCCCTGTGGTGTAGTCCCCGCTCTCTCTGACAGACTGTATGCCTTGTGGCTTATTTTCATTTTGTGCTTATTTTCTACGTTGTAATAGTAGAAACACTGCTTAATGAGCGTGTTTTGCTCGTAGAGCACGCTCTTCCTGATAGACTGTATGCCTTGTGGCGCAGTTTAGCGTCGCCTAGTATTCTAGTTCTGTATAGTCTTACCAACTGTAATATAGTGCTTATGAACAATATTAGCTATGGAATTGTGCTTATGAACTATACTATCTGTTTGAACTGTTTAACTCAATTACTGTCTCCTATAGATTATTGACTAACCCTGCTAATGACTATGGTAATGCTTTTATATGTCTCTTACTAAACTAAGGTTACCTTAAACTAAAGACAATATCTCTCTTCCTTTATTCTCACCTTAGATAGCCCCCCCAAGCTAGACGCACACCGCGTGGCACCCATCTATCGCTGCCAACCTGAGAGGACCCTGTCCTAGTGCGAATGCACAAACAAGCCTCACCATAAATGCATCTGATTTTAAAACAAATAGTTTTAAAGTGACTGAGGGTAAAGAACTATCCTACCTAAAACTGTTTTTTACTGTTTAGTGTTCTACTGCAGGAATTAGGCAGCAACAACTCTAAAAGAAAACAGACTATATATTACAAAACATTTCAGCAACCTGCTGTTAAACGAGGTTACCTTTAAGACCCAAGGAAATCCCTGTGGTGTAGTCCCCGCTCTCTCTGACAGACTGTATGCCTTGTGGCTTATTTTCATTTTGTGCTTATTTTCTACGTTGTAATAGTAGAAACACTGCTTAATGAGCGTGTTTTGCTCGTAGAGCACGCTCTTCCTGATAGACTGTATGCCTTGTGGCGCAGTTTAGCGTCGCTCTAGTATTCTAGTTCTGTATAGTCTTACCAACTGTAATATAGTGCTTATGAACAATATTAGCTGTGGAATTGTGCTTATGAACTATACTATCTGTTTGAACTGTTTAACTCAATTACTGTCTCCTATAGATTATTGACTAACCCTGCTAATGACTATGGTAATGCTTTTATATGTCTCTTACTAAACTAAGGTTACCTTAAACTAAAGACAATATCTCTCTTCCTTTATTCTCACCTTAGATAGCCCCCCCAAGCTAGACGCACACCGCGTGGCACCCATCTATCGCTGCCGACCTGAGAGGACCCTCTCCTAGTGCGAATGCACAAACAAGCCTCCCCATAAATGCATCTGATTTTAAAACAAATAGTTTTAAAGTGACTGAGGGTAAAGAAATATCCTACCTAAAACTGTTTTTTACTGTTTAGTGTTCTACTGCAGGAATTAGGCAGCAACAACTCTAAAAGAAAACAGACTATATATTACAAAACATTTCAGCAACCTGCTGTTAACCGAGGTTACCTTTAAGACCCAAGGAAATCCCTGTGGTGTAGTCCCCGCTCTCTCTGACAGACTGTATGCCTTGTGGCTTATTTTCATTTTGTGCTTATTTTCTACGTTGTAATAGTAGAAACACTGCTTAATGAGCGTGTTTTGCTCGTAGAGCACGCTCTTCCTGATAGACTGTATGCCTTGTGGCGCAGTTTAGCGTTGCTCTAGTATTCTAGTTCTGTATAGTCTTACCAACTGTAATATAGTGCTTATGAACAATATTAGCTGTGGAATTGTGCTTATGAACTATACTATCTGTTTGAACTGTTTAACTCAATTACTGTCTCCTATAGATTATTGACTAACCCTGCTAATGACTATGGTAATGCTTTTATATGTCTCTTACTAAACTAAGGTTACCTTAAACTAAAGACAATATCTCTCTTCCTTTATTCTCACCTTAGATAGCCCCCCCAAGCTAGACGCACACCGCGTGGCACCCATCTATCGCTGCCGACCTGAGAGGACCCTCTCCTAGTGCGAATGCACAAACAAGCCTCCCCTAAATGCATCTGATTTTAAAACAAATAGTTTTAAAGTGACTGAGGGTAAAGAACTATCCTACCTAAAACTGTTTTTTACTGTTTAGTGTTCTACTGCAGGAATTAGGCAGCAACAACTCTAAAAGAAAACAGACTATATATTACAAAACATTTCAGCAACCTGCTGTTAAACGAGGTTACCTTTAAGACCCAAGGAAATCCCTGTGGTGTAGTCCCCGCTCTCTGACAGACTGTATGCCTTGTGGCTTATTTTCATTTTGTGCTTATTTTCTACGTTGTAATAGTAGAAACACTGCTTAATGAGTGTTTTGCTTTCAGAGCACGCCTTCCTGATAGACTGTATGCCTTGTGGCGCAGTTTAGCGTCGCTCTAGTATTCTAGTTCTGTATAGTCTTACCAACTGTAATATAGTGCTTATGAACAATATTAGCTGTGGAATTGTGCTTATGAACTATACTATCTGTTTGAACTGTTTAACTCAATTACTGTCTCCTATAGATTATTGACTAACCCTGCTAATGACTATGGTAATGCTTTTATATGTCTCTTACTAAACTAAGGTTACCTTAAACTAAAGACAATATCTCTCTTCCTTTATTCTCACCTTAGATAGCCCCCCCAAGCTTGACGCACACCGCATGGCACCCATCTATCGCTGCCGACCTGAGAGGACCCTCTCCTAGTGCGAATGCACAAACAAGCCTCCCCTAAATGCATCTGATTTTAAAACAAATAGTTTTAAAGTGACTGAGGGTAAAGAACTATCCTACCTAAAACTGTTTTTTACTGTTTAGTGTTCTACTGCAGGAATTAGGCAGCAACAACTCTAAAAGAAAACAGACTATATATTACAAAACATTTCAGCAACCTGCTGTTAAACGAGGTTACCTTTAAGACCCAAGGAAATCCCTGTGGTGTAGTCCCCGCTCTCTCTGACAGACTGTATGCCTTGTGGCTTATTTTCATTTTGTGCTTATTTTCTACGTTGTAATAGTAGAAACACTGCTTAATGAGCGTGTTTTGCTCGTAGAGCACGCTCTTCCTGATAGACTGTATGCCTTGTGGCGCAGTTTAGCGTCGCTCTAGTATTCTAGTTCTGTATAGTCTTACCAACTGTAATATAGTGCTTATGAACAATATTAGCTGGGGAATTGTGCTTATGAACTATACTATCTGTTTGAACTGTTTAACTCAATTACTGTCTCCTATAGATTATTGACTAACCCTGCTAATGACTATGGTAATGCTTTTATATGTCTCTTACTAAACTAAGGTTACCTTAAACTAAAGACAATATCTCTCTTCCTTTATTCTCACCTTAGATAGCCCCCCCAAGCTAGACGCACACCGCGTGACACCCATCTATCGCTGCCAACCTGAGAGGACCCTCTCCTAGTGCGAATGCACAAACAAGCCTCCCCTAAATGCATCTGATTTTAAAACAAATAGTTTTAAAGTGACTGAGGGTAAAGAACTATCCTACCTAAAACTGTTTTTACTGTTTAGTGTTCTACTGCAGGAATTAGGCAGCAACAACTCTAAAAGAAAACAGACTATATATTACAAAACATTTCAGCAACCTGCTGTTAAACGAGGTTACCTTTAAGACCCAAGGAAATCCCTGTGGTGTAGTCCCCGCTCTCTCTGACAGACTGTATGCCTTGTGGCTTATTTTCATTTTGTGCTTATTTTCTACGTTGTAATAGTAGAAACACTGCTTAATGAGCGTGTTTTGCTCGTAGAGCACTCTTCCTGATAGACTGTATGCCTTGTGGCGCAGTTTAGCGTCGCTCTAGTATTCTAGTTCTGTATAGTCTTACCAACTGTAATATAGTGCTTATGAACAATATTAGCTGTGGAATTGTGCTTATGAACTATACTATCTGTTTGAACTGTTTAACTCAATTACTGTCTCCTATAGATTATTGACTAACCCTGCTAATGACTATGGTAATGCTTTTATATGTCTCTTACTAAACTAAGGTTACCTTAAACTAAAGACAATATCTCTCTTCCTTTATTCTCACCTTAGATAGCCCCCCCAAGCTAGACGCACACCGCGTGACACCCATCTATCGCTGCCAACCTGAGAGGACCCTCTCCTAGTGCGAATGCACAAACAAGCCTCCCCTAAATGCATCTGATTTTAAAACAAATAGTTTTAAAGTGACTGAGGGTAAAGAACTATCCTACCTAAAACTGTTTTTTACTGTTTAGTGTTCTACTGCAGGAATTAGGCAGCAACAACTCTACAAGAAAACAGACTATATATTACAAAACATTTCAGCAACCTGCTGTTAAACGAGGTTACCTTTAAGACCCAAGGAAATCCCTGTGGTGTAGTCCCCGCTCTGCTTCGCCCTCGCTACGCTCAGGCTCGCTCCGCGCCCCTCCCTGCCCCCTATTCCCACCCGCCCCCACTACCTCTACATTTATTAGGTCATTAAGCCCATCCCCCTTACCACCACCCAATCACAACTGTCCCTCACCCTGTACTACTCCCCTCCATTTCTCTGCCTGTCTACACTACTAAGTCTACTCCCTCAGTCCGCCCACCCACTAAACTCTCCCATTAACACTCTCTTCCCCCACCTCCAGCTTTTTACATACCAATTGTAACAAGGTAGTTCCCCCAGCTTAATCCACTTATCAACCTCTCCCCTCACCATGGATAGAAACTCTTTTATTACCTTCCCCCTCACACCATTACTCCTTATCTTACCTTATCTGTTCACAAGTTACAAAACCCTAGACCCAGCTGGTGCCTACCTCCCCAAGGGTCAGACCTCCCTGCACTCCCATAACACCTCCAATCTCATTCCTCCCTCTCACTACCTTGCTATTAACCTGATCCCTAACAGTACCCACCCTACTCTCTGTTACCTGAAAACATCCTCAACAAGGGACCATCTTAAACT
>NC_056737.1:90216190-90226190 GCF_019279795.1 Protopterus annectens
AACCTGCTTGAATAAATTAGCCAAATTCTTAAAAAACGCATACAATTCCACTGTTTTGTGTAACAGGTAGAAATAAATGCAATTTTGTCTCTAGAATTTCACAGATGTAGTCTCAAAAATCAAGTTTTCCCAGGTCTCATTGTGTGACCCCTAGGGGACAGCAGCCATCAATAATAATCCCCCGTATGCTGTTGAATTTGTAGCTGTGCAAATCCGTCAACAATCCGGATGTTAAAAGTCTCCCAGCATACACATATTTGATTGTGGTAAGTGTTAAAGTTGGATGCCAGTCTATGAGTGTTGAATCACGCGTTTGTTCAGTCTAGCTGGTGTGGCTGAAGAGAAAAAGAAAGGCCACAGCAAAGCCACCAGTAAAAGAACATTGTATCACCTAATGCAGTTAAGATGATTATGCAACACACTGCTGAGATATACTGCTGAAATAAGTTCAATCGCTTTCCCTGTGTCTCTAGGTCTTGTCGTCATTTTACTGCTGCTGTGTGGTTGGCAAAGTTTTATCAAGTTCAGAAGTTTTTGCAAACTAGTTTACAGTGTGTCAAATGACTCCAAGATGAATGTTCATAATCTTTGCCGACTGCTGTGGGCATGCTCAGCAGTACGCCAATCTCGGACGCTTCCACTTTGGTCGTCGATCCAATTCTTCTTTTTTGATTGTCTTCACCCCAGACTCAAGTGCCTGGGGCTACTGCTACTTCCAGACATGGGTTAGTTTGGTCTTTATCTGAAACAGAATTAAACTGTAAAAGATGTTTGTTATTTAGCATAGTCCTCATAGCATGATCTGCAGAGTGTCCAATCTGCTTCCTGGTCTGCAGGCATGAGAGGTTTCCACTGGGGTATATAATAAGGCTCTTCCAAAAATCTTTTAGAAGAAAGGTGTCAATCCTTTTGCATTCGGAACAGATTCTCATGCTCAACAAGGCCAGGGCAAACAATTCACACCCAGTTCTTTTTGTGTTTCTACTGTAAGTTTCTTAAGCTTATTCTTTAAATCTCCATTGTGCCTCTCTACCAACCCCTGCAGATTGAGGGTGATATGCACAATGATGTTTTTAAAAGAAATCCCAAAATACTCTTCCGGCGTGGACGTAGCTGTTGGCATAGTTTGGTTAACGAGAAATGTGTACCATTGTCACTGTAGATCCTTTCCGGTATACAAAATCTAGGAATAATCTCTCTTTAACTAAAGTCTTTGCAACAGTGGCTGCATCTGGTTTACTGCTAGTTGGAAAGGCCTCCACCGGCCCCATTTGGAGAATCCTTATCCTAGCAATGACAAGGCAGTACTTTTTTTGTTTTCACATTTGCTCAATTCTGTGAAATCCATACAGATAGTATAAAGCGGATACGGTGTTGGTGTGAGAGAAACTCCCTTGCTTGGGCTTTAATGCCCCTTGTTGCATGATGTTTTATTACAGGGTTGTGACATGACAGGCAAAATTTTTTTTTAGGTGTAGTTTGAAAATCCGATACGCGTAGCGAACACCCGATTCACTAACAACCACCATCCCCCTGTTGTTGAAGGACATGCTGGCTCTGCCCATGGCTCCAGCAAAGCTGCTATATCTAAATAAATTAGATGGTAATATCGGTTTTCCCCTCTTTGGAGCCTGTACAGCCCTTCTTGCCGAATTGCTCTGCGTCTTTTCCATTTTTGTTTTTCAGCTTGTGTAGTAAGCGTCTGCATTGTTTTCCAACATTTCTAGGGTCCAAAATCTCCAAGAAGGGTTGTGAATTCCTCGTTCAAAATGCTTCTAAGCTGCTTAACGCTTTTACCAGCTGTGTCAGCTCTCACATTGCCTTTTGAAATCCCTATCTTGTTTTGTATGAGCTATGCATTTACAAAAATAGCTACTTTCTGAGAGGCAACTGAATAGAATCTAACAAATCTAAAATAAAACTGTGCATGATTAATCGGTTTGCCCAGTAGATGTCACCATTCCCTCGATTCTTCTTCCTGCTGTTTTCTAAAACATGTACAGTAGAAAAAGCATACTGGCTGTCTGTAAAAATGTTTGCGGCGCTTTTTACCCTTTGCTAAAGGTTACATGCCGTTGTTGAGGCAATCAACTCTGCTGCTTGCATGCCAGATAAGTTATCAATGGTAGAGGTTTCGGCTTCTGCAATCCTCAGTATCAGAAACTACTGCATAACCTGTTAGGTTCTGTCCTGTAGGATTCCTTCCGCATGAGCCATCACGTAATATGTCACCTCGGCATCATCAAAGGGAACATCGCGAGGGGTCTTTTTCTGAGGCGGTGTGTCTTTTTGCTCAACGCTACCTGCAGGCAGTTGTAAATTGAATTATTGCCATCCACAGGAGTTGGGAGCAAAGGTAGATGGATTCAAAGTAGTTACATCGTTCAATTGTCATGTGAGGTTGGCTCAGCAATATAGTCATACAAGAATGATGCCTAACTTGGGGGGAAAAGATATGCTACTTTTCTTGCAGTAAATTGATTCGCGACTGCATGAGGCACTTTCTCTCAATGTGAGAGGGTGGAATAACACTACTGTGAGGCTGAGCCACTGCACTGCCATTGCAGCTGCAACTACTGCTTGTACACAGTGGGGGCGGGGCTGGAACAGACAGCGCCCACTGGGTCCAGATTGTGATGAATAATAAGCAATGGGGGCATTGTTTTGTCCCCAATAACTGTTGTCAATAACTCTGATGTCATATATAGCCTTGCTTGCAATCTACAGTTTGGAAAAAACGTTTGGCTGATAATTTGGTAATCCTAAAACTAGCGTGATGCTATCAATTGTTTCCAGCTTGCAGAAAGTTAATTCTGCTTCTGGTGTCCCATTGTATTAAATCTTGTGCACCCCTTCTGCTTCTTCAAAAATCAGGTTTGGATCAAAGGTGCAGATTCCAAAAGCATAGTTTGGGATCCAGCTCCGACAAATAGTTAGTTACCCAGGAAGGACATCATTTCAACTTCTTGGTTGTGGGTTTTGGTGCTTGTAATATCGCTGCTACTTTTCATCAAATCATCTAATGTTTCTGCCATCTTTACAGATATTACATATCACGGGTATTTCACTTGTTTCTCTCAAAGCTGCAATTTATTTTTTGCTTGCACTTTTGTCCTTCAACTGCTGGGAATTTTAATAATCACCACAGTCATTTTCGCTTACAATCTTTCTGGTGTAGGGGCGGCCAGGCAGGATGTCATCAATACTAAAGTGATGAAATTTGAAAGCTACCACCTCTCGGTGGGATAAATCCCGCTCTATTACTTGCCATCTCTTTTGTGAGAATATTGTTGGACTTTCACTATAACCCTGTGGTAGTCAGCGTATGTGTATACTGCACTTCCCTGAAGTAGTAAATGCAAACTTCAATACTGGCTGTCAGGATATAAAAGGTAAAATTGTGTGAAAGAGCAGCATTCGCTGAGTATCTACCACAGAAAAATACTTCTGTTGAGGTTTTAAATCATTCTTAACAAAGTATGTGGATCTGGCACGTGTAAATTGCTCTTGATATTAATCTCGCGTCATTTACAGCTTGTAATCTTGGACCATTATACGCCATTCTCGTTTGCTTTCTAACTGGAATAAGAGTGTGTTTACATAGCGGTGTCAGGAGATTCCACCAGTATTCCCTCACTGCATTAAGCCTGCTATGGAAGTTTAACAATACTTGCCTCTGCATCTTTTCTCAAGGGTGCTGTCTTCTTTTGTGGTCTAAATTAAGCTGACTTTGGTGTGATAGTGCTTCAACTGGTCACTGCCAATGTGCGAATAAGTCCCTCGTCTGAAGTTTTCCTGTTGACCAGAGAGTTTCTGGTATATCTAACAAAGCTTTTTCTTCTTCTTCTAATAAGGGCTTCTCAGCTGTCTTCTTGCTGGACGTTTGCAAGTCTACAGTTCGGATGTGTTTGTTGTTATCCAGTTCAGTTTCTGTCTTTGTATTCCCTGTTCTGACAGTTCTGATTCTGTCTGTTTTTCCCATTTTGCCAACTTTTTCTCTAGGTCTATCCATTTAAATCTTCCTCTTTAGTTAAACTAACATGCATTGTGGCAGGTAGATCGGTTGTAAAGTGAAAAGAACTCCTGGGGTAATGGAGAGCTAACTACCTGTTTCCCTTTCATGTCCCAGTACAAATTAATTAGGCTAATCTGTTTGCATGATTTTAAGCTGTTCTTGTTCATATTCTTTTGTCGGGTTCTGATTGTGTTACAATATTACAGGATACGGCAGTGCAACAGGTGTTGTATGTCAATTACAAAGGGAGGGAACTGCAGTAGCTACATTCATTAACTCTTCATTTACTGCTCCAGGGGCCAGTAACAAGTCCTGGCTGTACCAGTAAAATGTCTCACCTTCCGTTTGCACTGCATAAAAATAGTAATCCCACACAAATGGCAATCAGGATGTTCATTAGGATGGAACCCCACCCCCCAAACAAATTCTGGAAAAAGTCCGTCAGTGGGTTTGGGCCTGGCCTGGTCATGTCTGACACTTGTTGGATCACTTCCAAATTATCATTAATTTCATGCTTTTTGTCGGGAATGAACGAACAGCACTCGTCTTTGATTAAAGCGCACATACCTCCTCTCGCCGCTAGGGTGAAGTCAAGATCCATGCGGTTTTGAAGCACCACAGTTCTCATTGCATTCAGTTCATCAGTCATTAATTCAGGAGCAGAAAAAGTTGCATTGCTCATGACCTCGAGAAGTTTGGATAGCTTTCTCAGTTCCGAAATTGATTTAACTGCACCATATTCAGGGGCTATGCCAGCCCAGGATATGATAGTGTCACTCAAGTCCATGTGTGCTAGTTTACTTTTGACTTTCATGGAGTTATGGTTTCTCCAGCCTGCTGTGATCTGTCCCACTGTATTCTCAAGTTTCTTGATTGGATTTTCAGGTTTCTTTGCGACATGTCTGACGTTTCGAAATCTCCCATGAGGCAAAGCTATAGTGTGTCATGTGGCCAGGACCAGGTAACCCAAAAAACTACTGCCGGACCAATTCTCAGGCAACCATTTGTATGCCTTTTTCCCAAATATGAAGTAACAGTTTTCTACCTTAGTATTGATATACACCTTCCCTGCATGAACCATTTTCATATCTTTAATAGACAGTTGCTTTAAAAGAACAGGATTATGTTGTATATCACTGACAGTTTTATGCAAGGACTCAAAGTATGAGTCATAATCTGCATCACAAATTGTTTCTGTATTTTTATCATTTTTAGGTTTAATATAACATTTATAAGAAACTGTTACATTACATCTACTCCAACCTGCTTGAATCGTGTAATTCTTAAAAAAGCATACAATTCCTGTTTGTGTAACAGGTAGAAATAATGCAATTTTGTCTCTAGATTTCACAGGTGTAGTCTCAAAAATCAAGTTTTCCCAGGTCTCATTGACCCCTAGGGGGACAGCAGCCATCAATAATCCCCCGTATGCTGTTGGTGTAGCTGTGCAAATCCAACAATTCGAATATTAAAAGTCTCAGCATACACATATTTGATTGCTTGGTAAGTGTTAAAGTTCGGATGCCAGTCTATGAGTGTTGAATCACGTTTGTTCAGTCTAGCTGGTGTGGCTGAAGAAAAGAAAGGCCACAGCAAAAGCCACAGTAAAAAGAACATTGTCACTAATGCAGTTAAGATGATTATGCAACACTGCTGAATATACTGCTGAAATCGTTCAGTATTTCTATTGTCTCTAGGTCTTGTCGTCATTTTACTGCTGCTGTGTGTTAGCAAGAGTTTTATCAAGTTCAAAGTTTTTGACTAGTTTACAGTGTGTCAAATGACTCCAAGATGAATGTTCCGCAATCTTGACTGCTGTGGGCATGCTCAGCAGTACTTGATACGGACCTTCCCACTTTGGTGTCGTCCAATTCTTCTTTTTGATTGTCTTCACCCAGACTCAAGTGCCTGGGGCTACTGCTACTTCGAATGGGTTAGTTTGGTCTTTATCTGAAACAGAATTAAACTGTAAAAGATGTTTGTTATTTAGCATAGTCCTCATGTGATCTGCAAGTGTCCAATCTGCTTCCTGGTCTGCAGGCATGAGAGGTTTCCACTGAGGTATATAATAAGCTCTTCCAAAAATCTTTTCGAAAGGTGTCAATCCTTTTGCATTCGGAACAGTTCTCATGCTCAACAAGGCCAGGGGCAAACAGTACACCCAGTTCTTTTGTGTTTCTACTGTAAGTTTCTTAAGCTTATTCTTTAAATCTCCATTGTGCCTCTCTACCAACCCTGCAGATTGAGGGTGATATGCACAGTGATGTTTTAAAGAAATCCCAAAATACTGACGTAGCTGTTGTATAGTTTGGTTAACGAAATGTGTACCATTGTCACTGTAGATCCTTTCCGGTATACAAAATCTAGGAATAATCTCTTTAACTAAAGTCTTTGCAACAGTGGCTGCATCTGGTTTACTAGTTGGAAAGGCCTCCACCCATTTGGAGATCATATCCACAATGACAAGGCAGAACTTTTTGTTTTCACATTTGCTCAATTCTATGAAATCCATACAGATAGTATAAAACGGATACGGTGGTGTAGGGAAACTCCCTTGCTTGGGCTTTAATGCCCCTTGTGCATGATGTTTATTACAAGTGTGACATGACAGGCAAAATTTTTTAGTGTAGTTTGAAAATCCGTACGTAGCGAACACCCGATTCACTAACTGTACCATCCCCCCTGTTGAGACATGGCTCTGCCCATGGCTCAGCAAAGCTGCATATCTAAATAAATTAGATGGTAATATCGGTTTTCCCTCTTTGGAGATGTACAGCCCTTCCTTGAGAATTGCTCCTCGTCTTTTCCATTTTTGTTTTTCAGCTTGTGTAGTAAGCGTCTGCATTGTTTTCAACATTTCTAAGTCCAAAATCTCAGAAGGTTGTAATTCCTCGTTCAAAGGAAATGCTTCTGAGGCTGCTTGCTTTGCAGCTGTGTCAGCTCTCACATTGCCTTTTGAAATCCTATCTTGTTTTGTATGAGCTATGCATTTACAAATAGCTACTTTCTGAGGCAACTGAATAGAATCTAACAAATCTAAAATAAACTGTGCATGGTTAATCGGTTTGCCAGTAGATGTCACCATTCCTCGATTCTTCCACTGCTGTGCTAAAACATGTACAGTAGAAAAAGCATACTGGCTGTCTGTAAAAATGTTTACGCTTTTACCCTTTGCTAAGGTACATGCCCGTGTTAAGGCAATCAACTCTGCTGCTTGTGCAGATAAGTTATGTGGTAGAGGTTTCGCTTCTACAATCTCAGTATCAGAAACTACTGCATAACCTGTTAGGTTCTGTCCTGTAGGATTCCTTTTGCATGAGCCATCCACGTAATATGTCACCTCGGCATCATCCAAGGGAACATCCATGAGGTCTTTTCTAGGCAGTGTCTTTTGCTCAACTACCTGCAGGCAGTTATGGGGTGTGCCATCCACAGGAGTTGGGAGCAAGGTAGATGGATTCAAAGTAGTACATCGTTCAATTGTCATGTGAGGTTGGCTCAGCAATATAGTCATACAAGAATGATGCCTAGCAGGGGAAAGATATGCTACTTTTTCTTGCAGTAAAATGATTGCGACTGCATGAGGCACTCTCAATGTGAGAGGGTGGAATAACACTACTGAGGCTGAAGCCTGCACTGCCATTGCAGCTGCAACTACTGCTTGTACACAGTGGGGTAGAGACAGCGCCACTGGGTCCAGTTGTGATGAATAATAAGCAATGGGGCATTGTTTGTCCCCATGCTGTTGAGTCAATACTGATGTCATATAACCTTGCTTGCAATCTACAGTTTGGAAAAAACGTTTGTGATAATTTGGTAATCCTAAAACTAATGATGATGCTATCAATTGTTTCAGCTTGCAGAAAGTTAATTCTGCTTCTGGTGTCCATTGTATTAAATCTTGTGCTGCCATATGCTTCTTAAAAATCAGGTTGGTTAAAGGTGCAGATTCCAAAGCATAGTTTGGGATCCAGCTCCGACAAAAATTAGTTGTACCCAGGAAGGACATCATTTCCTTCTTGGTTGTGGGTTTTGGTGCTTGTAATATCGCTACTTTTCTGTCATCATCTAATGTTCTGCCATCTTTGAATATTACATATCCAAGGTATTTCACTTGTTTTCTCCAAAGCTGCAATTTATTTTTGCTTACTTTTTGTCCTTCAACTGCTAGGAATTTTAATAATCCTACAGTATTTTCCTTACAATCTTTCTGGGTAGGGGCGGCCAGCAGGATGTCATCAATATAAAGTAAAATTTGACTACCTCTCGGTGGGATAAATCCCGCTCTATTACTTGCCATCTCTTGTGAGAATATTGTTGGACTTTCACTATAACCCTGTGGTAGTCGCGTATATGTATACCACTTCCCCTGAAATGTAAATGCAAACCAATACTGGCTGTCAGGATGTAAAGGTATCGAAAAGAACGCATTGCTGATATCTACCACAGAAAAATACTTCTGTTGAGGTTTTAAATCATTCAACAAGGTATGTGGATCTGGCACCGTAGGTGCTCTTGGTATTACTGCGTCATTTACAGCTTGTAAATCTTGGACCCTACGCCATTCTCTGTTTGCTTTTCTAACTGGGAATAAGAGTGTGTTACATGGCGAATCGGGAGATTCCACCAGTATTCCCCTCTTAAGCAAAGCTGCTATGATAGGTTTAATACTTGCCTCTGCATCTTTTCTCAAGGGGTGCTGTCTCTTTTGTGGTCTAAATGCTGACTTTGGTGTGATAGTAACTGGTCCTGCTGTGCGAATAAGTCCTACGTCTGATTTTCCTGTTGACCAGAGAGTTTCTGGTATATCTAACAAAGCTTTTTCTTCTTCTTCTAATAAGAGGGCTTCTCAGCTGTCTTTGCTGGACTGCAAGTCTACAGTTGGATGTGTTTGTGTTATCCAGTTCAGTTTCTGTCTTTGTATTCCCTGTTCTGACAGTTCTGATTCTGTCTGTTTTTCCCATTTTGTAACTTTTTCTCCTAGGTCTATCCATTTTAAATCTTCCTCTTTAGTTAAACTAACATGCGGTATTAGATTCGATTTGTAAAGTGAAAAGAACTCCTGGGGTAATGAAGAGCTAACTACACTGTTCCCTTTCATGTCCCAGTACAAATTACACAGTACTAATCTGTTTGCATGATTTTTAAACAATTCTTGTTCATATTCTTTGTCAGGTTCTGGTGTATTACAATAATACAGAGTACAGTGCAACAGGTGTTGTATGTCAGTGCAAAGGGAGGGGAACTTACTGATAGCTACATTCATTAACTCTTCATTTACTGCTCCAGGGCCAGTCGTAACTAAGTCCTGGCTGTACCAGTAAAATGTCTCACCTTCCGTTTGCACTGCAAAAGTATTGGTCTGTCGCTGTGCTTCCATACCCTGCATGGTTGGAACTACTACTATGTCTAATAGTTGCATAAGATCTCTTCCCAAAAGGTTCACTGGGCATTTTGCAGAAACAACAATTTTGCTTTTCTGGGTTAATCCTGAAACAGGATCTGTTATTGTAATGTTATGGGAGAGAGGCTCCCGATACAGCTGTCCATTAGCTGCTTTTACTAGTATAAAGTCATGTGATTCTGAATTTTCTGGTAGTTTGGAGGGGTGTACCGGGGTTCGTGATGCCCCTGAATCGCACAAGAATTTGACTTCCCTCCCTTCTACCAGGAGTGTCACTTCTGGTTTTGTGTCAGCTAGATAGAGCTCTAAGCTCAGTAAGGCTAGGTCTAATATTTCGTTTTCTTCACTATCGGTAGCTTCCTGCACTTCCTCTATTATCACATTCTCTGTTCCTTCTATCACATTGTCATTTGTCTTTTCTCTATTATTCCTATCTAGTGATTCTTGACTTTCATATAGTCAGTCCTCACTCTCATCGTTTTTGTCTTCCACTGCTGCCTTCTTATTTTTCTTGCAATCCCTTGCCATGTGTCCTTTTTTCCCCACATTTGAAGCACTCACCTCTTTTCTTTCTCCCTTCA
>NC_056737.1:90231190-90238690 GCF_019279795.1 Protopterus annectens
TCATTTGGTTGTCAGAATGTTTAACTGACTGTTCATGCTTTCTGGACTTGTCTTCCATTCTCTTCGGGTCATTCATACCCTTTGATGTCCAGGCATCCTCTCCACCAAACAATAAACATGGGAAGCAGTACAAGCAGTACAGAGCAAGGCAGAACTGCAGCTATTCATACATAGGCATTGCCCCCAGTCCAACTGCCTACCCAGAGAAACTTCTTTCAGCGCACATTGTTTAAGTAAAATACATCTCCACAGTTACATTATTGATTTCTTTCATATCACAATAGACAAGTACTTGCACATGATCTTACTTCATTTAGTGGTGGCAATGGGTGTGGGTGTGTGTGGGGGGGCGGAGGAGTGCAGACATGTAACGTTTAATTCTATTGATTTCTGTGGATATAAACTACAGGCTATTATTTCAGAGACCTATTTCTGCCACACAAATGATACAAAATGCCCCAAGAGATATCATAATCTCCAGAAAGACTACTAAATGGCCAAAATACCATCATACTGTAACCATCTTCATAGCCAGACACTCAAATGCAGTAATTTCCTTATTTCTATGCATACTATATTTTAAGCAATTTTGTAATTTTCCAGAAAAGGAGGGCGCATGTGGAGCAGAACCAAAAAGCTTAAACAAGTTAGAGTACCAGTCCCTGACTAATAAACATAACAGAAATGATATCCCAGGGATTCCATTTTACATGTACTGAAGTACCACAGATACTGATTTAACACAATGTATATGTGTGCTGCCTGCTTATTTATTTTTAGATTAGATGCAAGCCCAAACATTCTACCTTAACTAAAAATGTTAATCTTACCTTTTTCATTTTTGTATAATTATAGGTGCTCACAGACAATACTGACAAAAAAAATGGAACTGCAGTGGTTGTACTAATGACGGGTCTATTTTAGATGATCAAACTTTCAAAGGTTCGACCATCATATGGTCGACACCATATGATCAGACTTTTAAAAGTTCGAGCATCTATAAACTACGTAAATAACCTACCTGAATGTTTTAAGCAGGGGTGGTAAGCCTCCACTGCAACCCCCCCCCGCTCTTTAAATGCACCAACTCCAAGATCGCACTACAGTGCAGAAACGGGAAATCTTCACATTCCGTGCTGTATGAAGATCTGTTAAAATGTTCGAACTTTCAAAAGTTTGATCATATGGTGTCAACCATATGACGGTCATACTTTTGGAAGTTTGATCATCTAATGTAGACCCGCTAATGACACCCCTTGAAATACTATTACACTCAGACCTCTTGTTCTGGGAAAAATGTTGAGTAGAACAAATTAGCAAAATACACACACTGTTTTATTACTAACAATATAAGTTTTTTTCTTTTAAATAGTTGATATATATATATATATATATATATATATACACACACACACACACACACACACACACACACACACACACACACACCATTAATTCTGCTCTTATGGTCTTAAAACACATTCAGGCCCTTTGTGAAGAGGGAAGCCATCAACATCTGTTTTAGGTAAGTGTGTCACTACTGACTGCTTGCTGCTAACCAGGAAGGTGCACTGATCTACAATATGATCACAGCAAAGTACACTAAAAGAAATGTATGAAACATTAATCCTCAGTTCAGGTGTGTACCCTGCCCCATCATAAAACCATAAAAATCAGTCCTGTCTTCCTGCTGGGACTAGCAAGCTATTTGTCTTACAGACACTCTGTCTCCAACTTCATTCAAGAGTGTGAAATCATTTTATGACTTAAAAAGCCATTTACTTTGTGCTGCTAATTTTGGGTGGGAATAGAATCCACAGCCTTCCGATCTTCCAGCATTAAATAAGAGTAGCTACCTATTCTGCACTTAACACTTCTTCTTCTTTCGGCTTTTTCCGGTTAGGGGCCGCCACAGCGGATCAAATGTCCGCTCATGATTGGCAGTGGAGTTTTACAGAAGGCGCACACACGCACTCACACCTAGGGCCAATTTAGAGTGTCCAATCCACCTACAGCATATCTCTTATCTCTTGTATACTCTGTATCCTTTCTGTAAAAGTTGATGCCATCTGAAGTAGGTCTTCTTGTCTGAAAAAGGCCCAGTCCACCTACCACAGGGAAAAAAAATGCATACAATGATCCAACCAAACAGATAGATAGTATTCTTTACTCTAACTAAACATAACATATGCCAATGAATGTTTATCTCACTACCTCAGTATTGTTTTGGCGGATGTAGCCTGAAGCTATTGTGATTCACTGGAGTGTATTAAACAATTGCAGTATATAGTTAATTATTTATTTATTCATCTCCTCAAGAAATCAGCTTAAAATGCTATAAAACATTCTATATATGTATACTGCCATGAGGCTGAAACTGAAAATTGGGCATTTCTTGTCTCAGTGCATAATGTTATCTCATGCAACAAGTTACCTTCCATTTTGCTACTTTAGGTACAGAAACCAAGACTGCAAAATGTGTAAACATTTATTCTTAGAGAAAAAAAGAAAGTACATTTGCTAGCGTACTTTCACTGGAGTTACAAAACAGGTTCAAAGTGCCCATTTTTATTTATGCGCAAAACCACAAAAACTGGGACTTCAATTAATTACGCTGCCCTGGGTGCCAAACCATTATTATGAGAGTCCAATTAAGACAAAATGAAGTGGAGAAGAAAATATTTCTATGCATTGTTTACATGACAGCTTACCTGATATCTAGATGGAAACAAAAAGGTTGTGAGGCATGAAAAAAATAATTACTTTTTAAATACATTACTGGAATGCCACTCAAAATTAAGTATAAAAAAACAAACAGCCAACAACATGCATTTTCTGAATAATAAGCATAAATCAACAGTATAAAAATATGACAGAGAAAATCAGAACATTCTGAAAAATCAAGGACAGATGAAAAGCCATGACTGTACTTGTGTCTAGCATGGATGGGGGGATACGCTCATCTGCACACTTACACTGCATAACTGCACCTTGGCTTGCTTGTACACATCCGAAGTCACTACATGGGGAAGTGGGGTACAACAAGTATGTCAATTTGAAATGTGTCGGGCTGACGGTGATGACTCTGACACATTTGTCATACTCTCAGCCTCAGAGCAAGAAATCTGGACAAAGCCATAAATAAAAGTGGGACAAAGGCCCAAAAATAAGAACAGTTTTTAAATATTGCTCTTACAAACTTAAAAAGTTAATAAAATAGTAGGTCTTGCATTAGTGTGAATTTTCTGAAGGGTATGAAGTCTGAAACTCAGATGTCTGTCAATATTTTCTAACTTCAGTCTTTAATGATTTGCCACTAATTTGCCAGAAAACCACAATTTTATGAAAAACAGACCAAAAATGTGATGTTAAAATCTGGATATTCTGCAAAAATCTGTACACACACACACACACACACACACACACACACACACACACACACACACACACACACACACACACACACATTTTATCAGAGCTTTTCTGCCTTTGCTTCACTGAAAATGGGTTATGCTCCATCAGACTATCCTAATTAACAAATGGAAATAAGTAAACGTAACATCATTGAGAATGGAGTCTATTTTATAAGTTCACAGGGAGAGGAGAATCTATCCAGAACTGTTTGGGTATACAGTCAACAAGTAGCTACAGACATGTATAGCAGAGGTGGCAATTACTACTTGTGCTTTCCCAGTTAAACCATGAACACCAGCAACCAGTATTCTGGTTTCACTCTTTGGATGCTGTTTGGTTAGAAAATTAATATTTAATTTTAAACATGTACCTCTAATGAATGTCACCTGCCATTCACCTTTAAGCTGCATCTTTTTATCAACCAGTGTATTAATAAGCTTTGACAATTTTATTTTTCTCTAACACTAAAGCACATGCATCTGAATTCAAACAGCAAAACCAGACAAATAAATATAAAACACTTTCTCAATACAGGCTTGTAGATTCACACCACCACTTTGCATCCACATTTATACAGCCCTCTTCTCCCATCCATCACAGCTCCATATTCTATAAACAAGCTTCCCTCATCTATTTTTACTCTGTCTTAATCCTGAGTTAAATATAGTTTCATCTTCTCAGTCTACTCCCTTCTCATATATTGATGACAAAGCACTAGAGACGGCGTACACCTGTCACCCTTAGGCTTTCTAATACTGGCCAAGGCTCTTGCCACCCCCATAGTGCCTTTTTTAGGCAAGGTTCAAAAGACAAGTCCACCGCCATAAATAGTGCAAGTAACAAAAAACTGAGGGTAATGCTACTCAATGCCAGAAGTCTAAACCTCAAAATGCACGCACTCGAGGCACTCCTCAGTATGGAGAAAATCAATATATGTGCAGTAACAGAAACCTCCAGAGAGCACCCCAGCACTACCAGACTAAAACTCATACCATACATTTCGGCCACAGAACCCGAACTGAAATACAAAATGTGGGGGCGTATCCATATTCATCAAGGATACCCACACCTCCAGGTTAGTGGCACAGCACGATGCTTCAGAGATCATCCACGTGCAACTAACAACGGGCAAAACTGCAATTCAAATTGTAGCTTGCTACAGATCACCCAACATGTTCCAGGACCCCCATTCCACGTTTCTGAAAACACTGGGAAAAATAAAGGTGCTACCAAACACCCTAATATTGGGTGATTTCAATTACCCAAACATTAACTGGGAGAACTACTCAAGTACTAACTCCCTTGCCCAACATCTCCTAGAATTTATAAACTCAAGCACCCTGGTTCAACTGGTCAACACTCCCACCAGCGGTGACAACATATTGGACCTGGTCATCACCAACATGGGTGACAAGTGTTCCACACCGGAGGTCAACCCCTGTCTGGTTAGATCTGACCATAAACAAATCACTTTGGATATCCACATTCCGCCCCCACCCCCGGACAAGGAAACCACCTTGAAAAACCTTTCAAAAGCAAATTTCACATTATTTAAGACCGAGGTGGAAAGTTTCAAAGCCCCCATGCTAAAGGATAACACTGTCCAAGCTGCAAAATCCTTTACTAATGCATTTTATGGGCACCTACAAAAATGCATGGATTGTGCTATCCCAAGCAAAACCAAGACTTACTCCTCCAAGAAAAGGAAATCAGTCTGGTGGAAACTATTACAGAAAAAGTGTAAAATCCCAAGAAGGGAAGACATCCCTGATCAGTATCAGCAAGAAACTATGATCCCTCATAAAATCATCCAAGGCGAGCTTTGAAAGAAAAATTGCCAAGGACTCCAAAGATAACCACAAGGCATTCTTTAGCTATGTCAAGAATCTAAGTGGCAATTCTCAGATCTGCTCGAAGTTAGTGCAGAATGGCACCAAATACACTGAACCGACCGATATCGCCAACATCCTGGCAGACAGGTTCAGCACAAACTTCACCCCCAAAAGGGCCCATAACCATACCAGAAGAGTGTAGAGTCCCTGAAATCATAGACACTCAGGTTAAAATAGCCCTCTCCAAAGCCAAAAACACAGCATCAATGGGACCGGACAGTGTCCCAGGCTGCGTCCTACATGAGCTCAAAGACGAACTAACACCTCACCTAAACACACTGTTCAAACTAAGCCTCTCCACAGGCTACATACCCATAGAGTGGCACACAGCAATGGTTATTCTGCTTCACAAAGGTGGTCTCACAACAGACCCCAGGAACTATCACCCTATAAGCCTGACTAGCTTGGTCTGCAAGGCTATGGAGCGCATCATCATGGAACTCATTAACAGAGACATTGGTAACCTCCAAACACTGGACCCTACTCAGTTCAGCTTTCTTAAGAGCAGATCATGCCTCCTAAACCAGGGGGACTTCTTTGAGACACTTACCAAGGCTATAGAGGGAAAGGTGGTACACACAGCCTACCTAGACCTTGCAAAGGCCTTTGACACCATTCCCCATTCTGGTATTATAGACAAGCTCACCAGCCTGAACATAAACCCCTGTGCCACAAGACGAGTTGCTAACTGCCTCACGGACAGAACCCACATGGCGAGAGTTGTGGGAGCTAGGTCCTACTTTAAACCGGTTACAAGTGGCGTTCCCCAGGGCTCAGTCCTAGGACCCCTCATGTTTGGCATATACTTCTCAGAGGCACAGGCAAGCACAGGAGGACTGTGGCTGACCAAGTTCGCAGACGACTGCAAACTAGGGGCTATAATTGACTCACCGGCTGACACAGACATCCTCCAAAAGGTCTCACTGAGACAGATACCTGGTGTCAAAATCATGGCCTCAAGCTAAATGCCAAAAAGTGCATAGTTATTCCCTTTGGAAATAACAAAGTACCCACAAGCTACCACATAGGTGGTAGTCCCCTAAATACGGAAGACGTAATAAGGGATCTTGGGGACCCAAGTATATAGTAATCTCACCTTTGATAATCACATTGCCAAAGTGGTTAGACAATCCTTCTACGTGGCCCACTTAATCACAAAAAGGTTCACATCCAGATCAAAATAGGTCATTGTGCCCCTCTACTCATCACTCATCAGACCCATCATAGAGTACAACGCCCCATTTGGGATGTACCTTACAAGCCACCTGCAACAGCTGGAAAGACCACAGAAATACCTCATCAAGAGGATCACTGGCCTCAAACAGATGCCCTATGCAGCTCGACTGAAGAAACTCCAGCTGTACTTGATTGCATATCACCTACTCAGAGGTGATCTCTGCCTGACATACAAGGCCATGTCCAACCCAGAATTGATAGACATGCTCCACCTAAAGAAAACCTTATCCCCTCGAGCCACACGCTCTAGGGATCTAAACCTCACCACAACAATAAATAGGATGTGCTGGAAGGATAGATTCCTGTCCCGGAGACTTCCCATGCTTTGGAACAAGATTCCAATCTACATTAGGCAAAGCTCCTCGCTAACACTCTTCAAAAATAACACTCTTCAAAACAAACCTTGACGAGTGGGTGGGAAACAGAAAGTTTACCCCAGGGATCACTTCAGTGGCTCTGCTCGACAGAGGCACTGGGAGCTAATCTAAGGGGGCAGCGAAAGCCAACACATTCTGACTAGGCTTATAAATGCCTCAGGCAGATAGCCTAGAACCTATAAATACACAGTCTACTACTAAAAAAAAAAAAAAAAAAAGAAAGAACCACTTGTTATACCTTAATTCCTTCATAATTAATCATATTTCTTAATTACATCCTGTTAAATCTGTCTATCTCTGTTGCATTACTTTTTACATTCCAAAAATATTTCTGATTACATAAACTACACACTAAGGCCATCAGATGCAACCACAATAATTTCTAAATAAAACTTTTTTTTTAGCATTACCCTTAGCCAGCTTGTTTCCAGTAAGTCTTCATTACTGAATCCTCCAAAAATACTGCTTTCACAGCCTTCATTCATTTCTTTAACAAATTGACTAAACTATTACTTTAAGACATACTGACCATTTGAAGAAGCAATCATTTATGTTTAGCCTCATGCAGTTCATTGACCTGA